>NC_134213.1:24618939-24921969 GCF_965140235.1 Caretta caretta | reverse complement strand
GAAGCATCAGACCAGCTTTTGACCGCTTTGGTGTTTGCAGTCCTTCTCTTGTGAAGTGACTCCTGACAGAGCTGTTCACCAGCTATACTCCATCTCTACTTTCTAAGGCTTTCAAAAGGCAGACCTTTATGGAAGATTTGGGTCTGTTAATAACTCCAGTCTTGATCTTGAGCCATCATATTATGGGCTTGCATCAAAACTTCCCCCTGCTAGAAAAACCTACAGAGGACATGAAGGTTGAAGCATAAACTATCCTGCAAGCAGCCAAGAATGTGCCTGGGCAGTGGGAGTCATTTACATGCCTGTTCTCATCAAAGGTATCTATTGCTCATGTGTTGACATGATTGAACAGTACTTGATTATATTGCCGTATGGCTGTTGGATCATAAGAGCAGTGATAAAGGAATGATGTAGCATAGAATCATAGAATATCAGCATTGGAAGGGACCTCAGGAGGTCATCTAGTCCAAACTCCTGCTCAAAGCAGGACCAATCCCCAATATTTGCCCCAGATCCCTAAATGGCCCCCTCAAGGATTGAGCTCACAACCCTGGGTTTAAGCAGGCCAATGCTCAAACCACTGAGCTATCCCTCCTCCCACTGTTTGTCTGCTGAGACATAAGTCAATAATGGTCTCTTTCAACATGTGGTACCAGCTACCTGGTTGCCAGCAAAATGCTCTATTTTTACCATATATTGCTACTAGCGAATGGCTCCTCCTCGTTGACTTTGTTTGCTCTAGCGCTGCTGTTCTCTGTGGAACATTGTTGCTCTTACGCTGCCATGGCATACACCAGAGTTAGTAGGCACATTAGGACATCAAACAATGTGCTTTCAAAACATGCTAGCACTTCATGACATGTTTTACTATCTTTTCATGCAGCCAACACTTTCTGATCATGGTCACAAGGAGGTTTGTGATCCATGCTTGACTCCACCACTATCGTATGCCCTAGCATTTGTGCTTCCTAGTATGTGTTTGTCGCATGTGATCATTCCATCACGCATATAGAATGGCTACTGTGGGACTGGCATGTTGTTACAATGTGTTGGTGTATATACATGTGTAAAAACACTAACAGCAATATTAATGATATGGTATGTAGCTGACCACTGGTCTGGCCATTATCAGTATCTAATTTACTTTAGGCATCATGGTAGAAGTTACACCTTTGAAATGTATTAACTCAGATATTTAAAACTGTGTTCCTTTTCAGTGGGTAAATTAGTTTATGAGCATAACTAGCTAAACCAGAACTCAATCTAGGCCAAATATTGCAAGAGCTCCTCCTAATGGAACGATCATATTTAAAACAAACCAATAAACCAACAAAAATATCCCCTGGATTTGTTAGCATGTGGTTCCTAATCTTAAGGCTTTGATCTGTTAAAAAAGGATAATTTTAGATATACCTATATCTAAATGAAGACACAGGATGTTTCACAGTAGGTATAGATTCCTTTTCCAAATAGCTCTAAAATGTGAAGTGCACAGCTTGCTACCTAAAAAAAATTACTCTGTTACTCTTCTGACTGTCTGTGCGTGTGCCTGTCTGCAATTTTGTTTAGTTTGGGTAGTAATGCTTTCATAGGAATGACTGTCATTTTAAGCAGATCATGAATACTTCCCCCTTCTGACGGTATCAAGATGCAGTAAATTAACTGCACTACTATTCTTTTGCAAAGTCAAAAATCTGTATGCAGCAAGCATTCAAATTCCATTTACACAATGAAAGGATGGCTGGGCTAAATTCAATTTTTGGCTCATAATAAAGACTTATAGATTCCAATCCTATTTCATGTCTTCAGCTGCACACAGTCCTCTACTCACTGGCCCTGCTAAGGATGACAAAATGGAATCTTAATCTAAGTTGACAAAATGTTCTCAACAAATAGATCAACATGCTTTTAATTCAAGTCATCACCAGTAAAAGAATGGACAGGCCCAGTGGAAAAGCCTGTAGCAGGTTGATAGGCAGAACTTCTATGCTTTTATTCTAATGCATTGTTTTCCTCTTTTTCAATACTAAAGAGAAGTCACCTTGAGATCGTTTTAGCAAGCATGGATGATTTGAAACTAAGGGGCATTACAATCTAATGAAATATCATGAAGTGACATCTTCAGTTTGTGACTGAAGAATTAAGTACTTTGTTTATAAAAAAGCATGATGGTCAGGTAGCTATTAGGACTCAGTCTGGGTCCAGCTAAACTGTGCTTGACACACACCCTGGGATTATGATTATGGCAAAAATGGCTTCCATTGCATTTATAGTTCCCATTGGTCCCTGCTGCAGCTGGGGACAATTCATCCCCTGTCATAAATGAGAGCGGCCTCAGTGCTGCTCTTCTACACAGAGCTGCAATAGCCTCTAAGAGGCTATTGTGGCAGATGGGCGATGACAGAAAGCATCCTCCCTTCCCCTGAAATCCTGTACAACGCAGGCTGTGAAGGGAGGTGCATAGGGCTGATTGTGATGGCTCTACACCATTTGGGGATTGTTCTTACACTTAGAACTATTTAGGCCTCCTCTGTGTCTGATTTGCAGTGTTAGAGCAGCACAGAGCAAATTTAGAATGGCACAGGGCATATATCAATAGCTCTTTTCCACCAGCACTGTAAATTCCCTGAGCAGAACCACACTTATTTTTTTTATTTTTAAATGAGCCAGTAGGGTAATTATCATAAATAAAAACAGCATATGTTACTATCATTAGAGCTTAAAGACAGCTGGTGATTTTCAGCTAAGATATATTGGTCCAAATTCTATTTTCAGTTACTGCAGGAATCAGTGGACTTACTCCAGAGAAACAGCAGTGTATTTGAGACCTGAATTTGGTCCAGGCCAGGGGACAAGATAAAGAGAAGGGCAAATCTACAGTTCTAAAGAAACCATATTACTCCATTCCAGTAGCACAAAGGTTTTCAGCAATAAAGTACTGGATTTAATTTCAAGAACTGACAATAACACATGATTCAGATCCTGAGTCACAGATGCATAAGGTGCGGGGCATTTAGTAGAATGTAGGTGGCATTTCACAAAGATACATTGCTGAACAGTGCTGTGAGCAGAGCTACTCCTGCTAATATATATATTCTTGTAAATGTCCACAACATGAGTAACCTACTCAAGTCTTCCTCCTGTTTGTAAATCTTTTCCCATTATGGAGGAACCTGTGGCTTAGAGCACTCAAAGTGACAGTTATGCAGGGGATGATGTAAGGTGAAATGGTTTTCAGACTGAATTCTATAAAGAATAAAACCCATCAATTAAAATTTTCCCCTGTATAATTCAGAGAGTAAATGGGAGTTGGGCACCTCACTGCAATTTGTGCCTCCTGAAAGTCTCCCCTTCAGACTTGGGTGAAAAGCCCATTATGATTTTTATATTTTACAATTGACAGCTTTTGTTACACTATTCCAGCAAAAAAAGAGTGCAGCATATATGTAATATGGCAGCACACATGCCTTTCTTATTCTATAAATGATACAGTTTAGATTAATAATTTCCTCTCCATTTTCAGTATTCACTATAATTGTAAGAATCTTTATGGTCCCACTTTTTTCATGTCTTTTCCTATCCACAATAATCCTGATCTCACGACTGTTGATGTGTCACACAAAGATGTATAATATCTTTGTTATGACAACCAACTGACAATCAAATAGTCGTGTGTGTGCGCGCGAATGCTCATGCACTATTCACATTAGGTCAAATTTACAAAGGTATTTAGGTGCCTCAGGATCCAGATGGGCACTTTTAAAAATTCTACTCCCATTGGCCTATTTAGGCACTTCTGTAAATCTCATTGGGTGCCTATCTGTAAATTAAGGCAAATAAATATTTTTGTGAATTTGGTCTTTCTGAACATGCTTTGGGCCAAGTTCTGCTTTCACTTCTACACACACAGCTCCATGCCTTGAAATAAAGGGAGTTGCACACTGCCCTATGAAAGTAGAATATGATCGTTGAGGACAGATGCCATGGTGATGAGTGTTTTGGAAATTAAACCTATTAAAGCAAAAACAAAGTAATTTTAAAAGTAACAATTGAATATACCATTGTATAATTTACAAGGCCTTACCCATGCAGGAGATAATTTCTTTCTTAGGGTATGTATATACTACCTGCCATATCTGCAAGCAGCGATCGATCCAGTGTGGGGGTCGATTTATTGCGTCTAGTCTAGACATGATAAATTGACCTCCGAGCACTTTCCCGTCAACTCCTGTACTCCAGGGCTGCGAGAGGCGCAGGCAGAGTCAACGGGAGCAGCAGCAGAAGAAGACACCACCATGAGTAGGTCTAAGTACGTCTACTTCAGGTACGTTATTCACATAGCTGAAGTTGCATAACTTAGATCGATCCGCTCCTAGTGTAGACCAGGCCTCAGGTTCTGTAACCGTGCCTCAGTAGGTCACAACTAAGGATGCCAAATTCAGGATGAACTGCTGAGAAATAGGGCAAACACAACCCCAAACTGGTGGTTATTCTTTCATAAGATACACCAAATCAGCCACAAAAATAAACTCCTGTTTCACTGCACTGGCTAACAAGAAGTCATAAAAGCCGTTTCCTTGGCCATTTCAGTTCTTATATCACCACCAAAAAACATTGGATTCAGAGATGAGTGGTTCTTTACAACCAGTCTCATCAAATGAAATGTTCTCCTGATCCCAGCCACACACCCAGGTCAATATATAACTTGGATCTTACTAAAGGATTGGCATCAGCGTGATTTTTGGGTATGTAAAATCGAAAGGTATATTCACAAAAGAAAGAAAGGTGAGAGTTAAAATTGATGAAAGGAATCAAATACATACAGTAATTGCAAAGTTCTTGGTTCAGGCTTGTAGCAGTGATGGAATAAACTGCTGACTTAATAAGTCTCTGCTTCCAAATCATTGGAATGTGCTCGATTCCTTTGTTCGAATGCTCCCATTAGTATAGTTCATAGTCCAGAGGCCTGGACTGGATAGTGTCTGGAGCAGGATAGAGGCAAAATGGAGGGGTTTCCAGGGCCATTTATATCCTCTGCCATACGGAGGGAAACCCATTGATTCAAACAAAAACCTCAGCACAGGTAGTGGAGAGTCACAGGTGACCAGATAGTGTTTGGAATCACATGGGCAAGTCACATGTTCATGCCCAATTTTGCTCAGTCATTGCAGGAAGCCATTACCTATATTCCAGACAGCACGTTTACAGGACAGTCCACTCAATGTAGATGGGCATCTCCCATGGCCCATTGTGAGTTAAGTGTCCTTTTGATGGGCCACTCAATTTGAATCGCCCCTCCAAGATATGCTAACTACCGAGTTAGTTACCTTAGGAGCAAACATTTGAAATCCAGGTATAGAGCCAATATTCTTAACTTCAAATACAAAAGTGATACATGCATACAGATAGCATAATCACAATCAGCGAATCATAACCTTTTAATAGATATCTTACATGCCACATTTTGTACAAGATTCATTGTAAATATATAATGGTGGTTGCAACAATGATCTATATCAGTGGTGGGCAACCTGCAGTCCAAGGGCCACATGTGGCCCATCAGGGTAATCCACTGGCAGGCCGCGAGACAGTTTGTTTACATTGACCGTCTCCAGACATGGCCACCTGCAGCTCCCAGTGGCCACAGTTCGCCATTCCCGGCCAATGGGAATTGCGGGACGCGGTGGCCAGTATGTCCCTGATAGGCCACAGGTTGCCTACCACTGATCTATGTAGTCATATTTTAAGCAGATACCATCAAAGGTTCTTGTAGTATATTGGCTTCAGGTCTTGGTTTTAGTTTTCCACTTCCATACAGCATTCAATCCATCAGGAAATGAACTGAGACTAGCAAGCATCTCTAATTCCCATTAGCAGTGTCAACACAAGGTATTTGCTGTATAATCATCTCTGTGCATGCTAATAAACAATTTAATTTAAGGTCAAAATGTCACCATATAATTATTTTATAAATAGTTTCCTTGTTTAGGCTGCTGTTGTTTTTTAATTGGAAGGTGATAGAAATAAAGCTAGAAGCAATGAAAATGCATCAGGACTGTGACCCTGAGTTAAAGAAATAAGTGTGCTTGTTTTTTTTCTTACACAGCTATTATTATTATAAAATTACTTCTGTAGAATTATGGTGGTTTTGCTTTGTACACAACATTAATAAACTGAAGAAACCCACACTGCTACCGTTGGATTCCGTATAAACACAACTTATTAAGTATGTACAAACATATAAGGTAAAAATATGCCATGTACCCTGCTAGGGCGTTGAGACAGGGTTCTGATAACTTCTGCAATAGAAGACAGGGAGGCCCACTAGAGGGTTCCCAAACTATTTAAAGGATTACTCAATTCCTATACACTAAAATAATCCAGAAAGGAATGAAGTTTCAATGATCCATTTAAATCTAGGATGCTCCCATTCTTGGGGCACTGAATGAGCAGGTAAAATGAGATCCCCAAAGACCATTGTGCATTTAGTTAGGTAGGGATTATGTTTGTTTTGTTTGTTTTAACAAATAGCTTTAAAGAAGATGCATACCTAAGTCACCATGAAAGGGAAGGTGGTTGGGGGGAGGGATAGCTCAGTGGTTTGAGCACTGGCCTGCTAACCCTGGGGTTGTGAGTGCAATCCTTGAGGGCAAAACTTGGGGATTGGTCCTGCTTTGAGCAGAGGGTTAGACTAGATGATCTCCTGAGGTTCTGTGATCAGTGAGATTTGGTGTGGTCACTGTGAACAAATATGGAAAAAAGAAAATCATGGATTGGGAATCTACATAAATATTATTCCTTCACATGTGAAAGTACCTCATCTCCATTCTTACTAGAAGTTTTGTTTACAGGTAGCACAGTTTGGAATATAGCCCAAAGACTCCTAGAACAATGATTAGCAAAATACCCTATCTAGCTTAAGTGCATTCTTATGCTCAGATAAAGGTTTGGTCAGGGGTCTGAGCATAGGACTAGGAACTTCCAAATTCTAATACTAGCTCTAACAGTTACTCATTTTTTGTACTATCTATATGTATATGTAGTGTTAGGATCAGGTAGTTGCAAAGATTGTCCAAAACTTGTCTTGTCTCCTGTCCTATACTGAGGACAGCTTGGCAGAAACAAAAAATCTTAGGTTTGCTGCTGCCAGTTTTTCACAGGTCTGGAGAAAGAACAAAAAGTATTTGAGGCTGGAAAATACAAGGAGAGCCAAACTAACCGCAAGATGTGGGCACCTCAGAATTCTGGCTAAGAATCCTTCCCCATCTGAATCCTTCCCCATCTGTACATTAGTTCTACAATAATTTTGTCTTGTAATTTACACAAGTATTTGAGAGAAAAGAGTTGAAAAAAACCCAGTAATAAATAGTTGGGACAATGTTAAGTTGAAAATATTTAAGTCAAGGTTATACATGAAATTTGGCTGAACGTTAGGGTTTATTTAAATTCTAAATGTCATGATTCTGACATCATTCATCTTAATTACTTTCCCTGACCCCATTTTGTGTGTGTGCAGCACTCAACTTTATGCTCCTTTGCTAAAGGCAGAAAAGTAGATCTGTTCCCAATATTGAAGCCAGCTAACAACTCATTCATGACTGCAGCAGATGCTTCTGTTTTGTCAATTGTTTGTCAATCCAAGAGGATGAGCTGCAATGGTCAAATTCTAGCCATTCACCCTTCCCCCAGGCCATCAGCTTTAGCACTTGGAACATAATACTCAGAAAGTGGACAAAAACTGCATGTATAAAATATATTTTTGGAATCTTTGGCAAGCTGCACCGACGGGTACTTAAGTAACAACACACTGACAGTTTGCTGTTTTAATCTGATGGATTGTGGGCATGCAATCCAAACTATGATTTTTATTTTAGACTATCATCTGTTCTTTGGTAGCTTGTCATAGCATCAGACAATATAATATATTGCAATGTAAAAGAAAAACCCTAAGCTTTTTGTGTTTTGATCAGATACCTGCTTGTATTTCATTAGACTAATAGGGGTTATCCTGACCCTATTGTGTGTACTAAACCCAAGATATCACACACAAAAAATCAAATTGGTACTTTTTCAGTGTTTTGAATCACTTCAGAAATGTGGACATTGCTGGAGAATGGTGTATCTTAAAGCATTTAATGGCAGATCAAACTGGCATATTGATCAGTTACTAAGCAGTACTGTAGATGCTGTTCAATTTTTTTGGAAGTTCAGAAAGTGGTTGGGTTGATTCTGCAAACAGCTAAGACTACAACAGTGATGGTTTTTCAAAACCAACACACAGTCATGTGAAATGTATTGAACACATTAACTATGGAAAAACATGTAGTGTAGCAGTTGATTCCCCCACATTTTTAAGAGTATTTAGATATTTATTTACTTTCTCTTCAGATTTATAAAATGCATTCATACATGTCCAGCCAGTGCTCTGGGTGCCTAGCTCATCAATTAAAAAATGCAAATCAAAGGATTGTCCATAATTTCATACAGCTGAGCCCACTCGCTCTTCCACAGCTTTGGAGAAGAGGGTAAAAAGATGAGCTTTGCAGTGTGCCTGAAAAGTTAAGAAATCTGAGCTCTACTGAACCTAGGGAAGAGAAAGTTCAAATTCAAAGACACCTCTCTGGGAATACCTGGCCAGCAACTCCCTCTAATTAAGAGAGCTCCAACTGGCTCTGTTAATCTCAACTGGGCTCTCTCAGGTAACCCATATCCCAGACCATTTAGGGATTTATAGGTTAAAATCAATAACTTAAATTCTACCCAGAAGCGTATTGGAAGCCAACAGAGCTCTGGTCTAATGTATCCCCGATGTTTGACTCCAGTTAACAAGTAGATTGCAGTACTATTATGCACTAGTTTCAGCTTCTGGAAGGTCTCAATGTGTAAACAATCTAATCTTGAGGTGGAAAAGGCATAGATAATTGTGGCAAGGTTCACATGGGAGAGAATAGGATTTTCTTGCCAGGCACAGATGGAAAAAAAACACAAAATAAAGCAAAGTGAAATAATAATTATATTCATTATTTAGAACCAACTCCACAACAAAAATGTATTGTAAAGCATTTGAACAATGGTCAATCTTTAGTTTATTTATTCTTAAGTGTTCGACCTGAACACTGAGTTCTGGAAAAAATACCCTTATAATGAGAGACTTAAGAAATTCCATCTATTTGGTTTTTTCGAGACAAGATTAAGAAGTAAATTGATTATGTTCCACAGATGCCTGCATAGGAAAGAAACTGCTGATAGAAGATGTTTTTTTAAGGACCTGAGCCTGCAAACATTTATGTAGATACTTAACTTTACTATGTGAGAAGTTTTATTGATTTCAGTGGAACTACTAATGGTTGTAAAGTTAAGCATATGTGTACCTGTTTGCAGGGCTGGAGAGTAATCTAGCAGAAGAAGGCATAATGAGATCCAATGGTTAGAAGCTGAAGCTAGACAAATTCAGATTAGAAATGAGCAATTTTTTTTAATAATGAGAGTAATTAACCATTGGAATAACTTATCTAGGGACACAGTGGATTCTCCATCACTTGAACTCTTTAAATCAAGACTGGATATCTTTCTGAAAGATATGCTACAGTTCATATAGATGTTTGGGCTTGATACAGAAATTATTGGGTGAGGTTCTATAGCCTGTGTTATACTGGAGGTCAGATTATATATCATAATGGTTCCTTCTGGCCTTAAAATCTGTGAATCTATGGTAATATTCAGCAATAGTCGGCTCTTCCACTACTAAAGAGTGTGAATGATTTAAGTGGAAGTATTTAGTCATCAGTCATCACAATTGTTTTTTTCAAATTCAGTCAAAATGTAGAGGTACAAAGCAGTCATCAAATTGTGCACAACTGTAAGCATTGTAATACATGGACATATGTGCATATCTTGAAATATTAATTGGTGTTAAGGATGATAGTAAGAAATTACTTCCTGTCTGTGATGTTTTGGGGGTTCACCTAAACCGGTAAGGGGTTGTGTCACCTCCAGCCCAATAACCTTGGATGCTTCTGTGCTATGCAGCTTTGGCTCAAAGCCCCGATATCAGCAGCCTGTTTGCAGCACAGTTACCTCACCCTGGCTTCTACCACCCTGGTTGATCTTACTGGGCTACACCAACAGCCCCTCCGGCCCCGAGTTTCCCCAAAATCATCTCCTCTGCATTGCTCATCCCTTCTCACTGTAGGTCTGCTGCTCCTTTAAAGAAACAGTACATAGCACCAACCTGGTAATTTGGTTCAGGATTTTACTCTTCAGTTTGAAACACTGCACTGAGATGATTGTGTAACAAAACAAGATTAAGTTTATTGACAAATAACATGTATTTTAATGACACAAAGTAGAAGGAATTGGGATAGAAAGGGCTACAAGCAAAAGTAAAAAATATACTTTTAAGATTAAAACCTAACTTAACAAACTAGAGCCTGTTTTTCAGAGTAGCTTTCTCACCACAAAAAGAACAGGAGTACTTGTGGCACCTTAGAGACTAACAAATTTATTTGAGCATAAGCTTTCGTGAGCTACAGCTCACTTCATCAGATGCAACACATCACAGTTGTTCTTCCAGCATCATTGGTTAGTCCTTAGCCAGAATCCAACACAGAGCTCAAGGCAGTTGGTTTCTTGTCTCATCAGGTGAAGGATGCCAAAATGGCGCTCTCTCTCTGCTTATATCCTCAAAGTTTATCTTTGTTGTCAAAGTCCTGAGGGCTTGCTGAGTCCACCATGGATCTGATGTCATCTACATTTTTGCAGTCTCCTCCTCTCTTCATGACAGTGAAGTGGCTAACTTCCCCACTCTCCAGTTCAATCGCTTCATTTACCTTTTATGTAAATGTACTTTTATTGTCGCTCCTTGCTCAGTTGACATTCAAGCAAATGGGACCACATTCCTTTGCATAGGGTGAGGTGCCTCAATCCCTCCCCGCCAAATACATTTTGAGAACTTATTTCAAGCACATAATAATAATTTTGCATATATCACCCATAGGTACACAACACAATAATGTTATTGACCAGTAAGTTACTAGTTTGCATATGATAACACCTTTTAGATATGCATTGTGACAACAGTGAATTGGGGTACACTGAGCTGGTCAGACCAGCTAAGGCTCACCTGCTAAATACCAGGGACCCTCTTGCTCTCCAACATTGGGGTGCTCTTAGGTTCACACCTCTCCCCCAACAAAGATGCAGGATGGCTAGCCATTGGCTGACCCAAAGGCAGCAGGTAGGAACCCTCTTTCTTGTACAGGGAACCTGCCACTTATATTTTCTTTCCCCTTCCTATGTACAACTTCCATGTCATATTCTTGAAGCATCTTGCCCCAGCATAACAGCTTGGAGTTGGAGCCTTTGGTTCTGTGCAACCAAACCAATGGAGAGTGGTCAGTCAGGACCCTGACTTTCTTGTTGAACAGATAGGGCCTGAGCTGCCTGATTTGCTCACACTATGGCAAAACTTTCTCTGTGACAGAGTAATAGGGTCATGCCTTTCCACAGCAACAATGACCAGTAACGTAGTACAATGCATGATGTTGGAAAATAGGGCTGCTATTGCTTACTGCTGCTAACTTTTTCAATCCGAGTAGTGATAATTTCCCATTACAGATTGAATAGTCCTTAAAACAGCTGTATGAAGTGAGGATTGGACTTTTCCCACTCCTTGTTGGCTGCCATTTGTTGAATGCTTGATTTGTTTCTTTCAAAACATGACCAACTGTTTGTTTGTTTTGTTGTGGGGGGCACTTTGTTTTCCTTCAGGTTGTCTCTGAGTCAGTGACATTGGGGATGGTGGTTAATGAAGACAGATGATGTTCTCAGCCCCAAGGCTACTGTTTTTATTTTTTGATACCAGCCTCACAATCAAGGAATGAGGAACAGAGGGGACCTTCGTGCCTGCAGCAAGGCTTCTGATTTATTCTCTGATGTTCTTTCTTTAAGAGCTCCTGAAAAAGTTTCTTTTTTAAATAAAATGTTTTAGGGATTTAAAGGAGCAATATTACTTGTAAATGAATGGTAAGGACACTCAGAACCTAACCAAACCAAAGTCAATGACTGTACTCTATCCTTCTTCTGTGTGTGTAACTGACATTAGTGCTCAGCATACAGAAATGAAAACAACGAGTTTGAGTCTTAGCTGGTGTAAATTGATATAGTTCCATTAAACTAAGTGGAGTTACACCTTTTTTGCCAGCTGCATATTTGGCTCATTGTGTGTGTACGTTGAAAGATGTTCCCTCTCTCTTCACATATTTATTTATACATTATAAGCTATTTAGGACTGGGACTATTTATGTGTTTGTAGTGACTGGGACATTTAGATATTATTGCAACAAAACTAATTAATAATGATGGGCCAGATATTCAGCTGGTGTAAAGCAGCATTGAACTTTTGAAGTCAGTGGACATTGTGACAAAGCTCTGTCCTTGCCTCTGTGGGTCCCGCGTTTCCTGGCAGATTTCACTAGCCTCAGAGGCTCACTGTGACCCTCCACGTAACCCTTCTCTCTCTAGAGACAAGGGTCACAGTCTACTGAGCCACTTTCATCATAAGCCAGCAAGGGAGGTGAGGAGAAGTTATCCTTCCTTGCACAGTCTCTGTTGTCTCCCAGTCTCAGTGATTAATTAGGGGGCAAAGGGGGAGGTGAGCCCGGGCCCACCCTCTACTCCAGGCTCCAGCCCAGGGACCCAAATAGTATCAGCTATGGAAGCTGACCTTTTAGAAACATGACATGTACAATTCCCTGGGCTACTTCCCCCACAGCAGCCCTCACTTCCTCAAGCTCCACTTCACCCTTCCCTCAGGGCCTCCTTCCTTGTGTCTGATATGGTGTGTACTACTGAGTCTCTCCAACAGCACAACTTCCTTCCACAGCTCCTGACATGCACACCCACCTGACTGGGAGGCTTTGAACTAGTTTCAGCCAGCCCCTGATTGGCTTCAGGTGTCCCAATCAACCTAACATTCTCCCTGCCTTCTGGAAAGTTCTTAATTGGCCCCAGGTGTCTTAATTGACCTGGAGCAGCTGCCATTTCACTTATCCTGGTACCAGGGATTTGTTTAGCCTGGAGCTAATATATCTATCTCCCACTACTTTTCTATAGCCATCTGGCTTTGCCCCGTCACAACATGTCGTGATTTATTCCATCCAAGGATCTGGCCCAAAAGATTGTACACGCAGGTCACATGGTATGTTTCTAGTTTAATAAGGAAACCTCTCTTAGAACCAGGTTTCTAGTGAAAATATTCATATTTATGAGTTTAATTTCCACTTTTGTTAATATTCATTGAAACTTTGCTGTTTCTGTAAATTTTCATGCTCCTAATCTCATTTATGAGAATTTAAATTAAAAGCAAACACAAAACAGGATGAAAGTTAATTCATTTAGAGTATGAATGTACATTCATGGGAAAATGTTGTATTCGCCAATTCTAATTGTTCTATACAATGTAGGGTTTAATAAATCTAGATGGAAAGAATGGAACTTCTATGCAGACATATTTATCCTTTACTTCTAGCATGGTTTGACATTTTCTACAGGATGTTTAATCTCTTTCTCCCTGAATCTTGAGCTGTGTTCTAATTGCAGATAATTAGTTTACCATTGCAGTTAGAAGACCAACAAAAAGGTCTTGAACAAAATGGTCGAAATATCTCAGAGAAAAATTATGTTTGCTGCTCTGAGTCTGAAAGCTTCAAAGTTAAAATTCAAAGATGTAAAAATCTTTGAAGAGAGATTATCTGAGCAATGTGAAAATCATTTTATCTATTAAATCTCCTCCCTAGTCCATCTCTGCAAGGATCTTAAAAGTGAGTGCACACACACAACAATGCCCGAAATCATCTACAAGGGGTGAAATCCTGCCCCCATTGAAGTCAAACTGGCATAAGGTTATAAGGTAGACAGTGCCTTATGGGTCTGGCAACATCAGGTAGCATTTTGGGGACTATTACAAACATTTGCTGGTATGAAATGGAATAGTATACAATAAAAGAAGAAATACTGTAACTGATTCAATAGAGTAAAGGCATTTTATTGAAAGTACAAACCTCATTTAAAAGTATATTATGACACTTGAATAATATGTCAACATTCTGGGATCCCTTTATCAAATTATCTTACAGGTTCACATTAACCAGTTTGACCTAGAGTTACATAAAAGATCATGTCAACGTGTTTAATTGCCTAAAACCACTGCTTCAGAACATAGTATGAACAACTGCTGTTACCCCTTAACTGATTATAAATGAAGAGTGTTAAGATCTGTATGCAATCAGCTAAGCTTACATGGAAATTGATCGCTATGATTCTGGCTACAAGGAGTCAGTAATTCTAACCAGATACACCATCTTGTTGCTGTTTGCACTGAATTGATCTAGGCTTTAAACTGTAGACAGGGAATCTTTTTTATAGATTATGCTAGTCAAAATCTCTATTACAAAATATATATTACGTTTGATACTCTATAAACCTGACAGCAGCATAAAGAGTATACTGACCCTTGAGATACACACTTCTGGATGTTCAGTTTTCCTCATTACTGGCACCGTTCATCCATTCTTTGCAGGCTTACCGCTATTTTTCTTCATGATTTTTTTAAGATGAGAATGGGCAAACTTTGACGTAATTCACAATACAGTACTTACTCTGGTCATCTGAAGAATACGTTATTCATGGCTTTCTCCTGGTACAGTAATTCAACAGAAAAAAAAACCATAATTCATCCTACAAATACTACAGATCATTTCCGCATCACTTCAATGGCTATATGTTGTTGTTGGTTTGTTTAAAAAAAAAAAAAAAAGCTTCTTAGAGCAAATAAGTGCACGTTTAAAAAAAATATGGTGATGGAAAAACCTATATTGTGTTGAATAAGATCTGAGCCAAACCTTTCACCAAAACCTAAAGCAAAACTGAATGAAACCTCCTGGGAGGTTAGAAAGAATATGGCTTTTTTTTTCTCTGAGGCCATAGCTCTCTCCCATAATGAAATGCAATGCTAGAAACTTAGAATAATGTAGTTATGTGTGAGGGTCAACTCTTGGTATAGCTAATAGTGCCTCAGGAAACTGCCTTGTTACTATGGGAATTTACCCCACTTTATAAGGGTGGTGCTGTGGTAACCACAGCTTGGCGAGGCCATAGCAGGACTGTAGCATTTAATCGTGGGCTGCAGGGGTGGGAATGGGACTTACGTTCTGCACCTTTCTGACCCCCTTCCCTATGGAGTGGATCCCATGTGTGTATGCAAGGATCCACTGCCAAACTCTGGACCCGCTTCATCCTCTACCCACCTGCTGGCCCAGCTTGCAGCAAATCTAGATGGAAAGAATGGAACTTCTATGCAGACATATTTATCCTTTACTTCTAGCATGGTTTGACATTTTCTACGGGATGTTTAATCTCTTTCTCCCTGAATCTTGAGCTGTGTTCTAATTGCAGATAATTAGTTTACCATTGCAATTAGAAGACCGACAAAAAGGTCTTGAACAAAATGGTCGAAATATCTCAGAGAAAAATTATGTTTGCTGCTCTGAGTCTGAAAGCTTCAAAGTTAAAATTCAAAGATGTAAAAATCTTTGAAGAGAGATTATCTGAGCAATGTGAAAATCATTTTATCTATTAAATCTCCTCCCTAGTCCATCTCTGCAAGGATCTTAAAAGTGAGTGCACACACACAACAATGCCTGAAATCATCTACAAGGGGTGAAGTCCTGCCCCCATTGAAGTCAAACTGGCATAAGGTTATAAGGTAGACAGTGCCTTATGGGTCTGGCAACATCAGGTAGCATTTTGGGGACTATTACAAATGTTTGCTGGTATGGCAGCGGCTTCAGCTCCTAGATACATGTGCTGCTTCTTTGTTATAAACAAGGTAAACTTTTAGTAGTTATTAAATTATACATTGGGCGGGGGGTGAAAATAACTATTTTGTGATTTGCGCCTCAACTGTCAAAAAAGTCACCAAAAAATTCTGCTGGAGACACAATTCTCAAAATATCACCAGAGACACCATTTTCATGGTATTTCTAGCTGACTGGAAGAACTGCATATTTTCTGATAAAAGCCCAATCCTTTAACCCCCCTTCTCTAGTCCTGTTTTGCAGTCCAGATAATTTGGCTAATTCTCTCTACCAGGAGAGAAAGTAGGGGGAAAGGTATACAGGGCTCAGCGCTCCTAAGGAACCCCTGTGGGCTACTTAACAAATAGTTGCACTGGAAGAGAGACTATATTTTCCTACCCTCGTGTGTTTAAAAAAATGTAGCCATTGAGAGGTTTGCAATTGACTTCAGTAGAAGGAATATTGGGCGCTTAGTCTTAGTTTGTGAATCATTTTCTCTGTAATAGAAATCAATGGTAATTTTAAAATATCTATCATAGATAAAGAGGTGTCTTGCTATATGTTAGGGTCTCTCACGAAGCAACACTTGCACAAGTGAGCTCCCAGTATGCAGGATATATACTGTATCTTTCTTTCTTTCCATTACAGTTCCCTCACTGATGTCCTTACAATCTCCCCTTCTCCAATATTTTTTTTTCACCTAGGTTTGTTTTTTTTTCCTTTGTAGCCTTTTATTTTATTTAAAGTGAATTTACTAATGTTGTATTACAACACCATGGGTTTGGCTCTGGTGGCTCAACAGAGTGAAAGTCAGATCTGCTACGTGCTTCAGATTGAGTCTCTAAAGACTCATAAAGACCAAGGCTAGTAACCTCGCATGTATTTACATGTACAAGGTCGAGTCTGTTTTATCAGTTTTATTAAAGTTACAATTATCGTTATGATTACCTAAGCATATAGAAATTCTATAAAGACCTATGCACAAGTTACACCTATAGTAACTCACATCCTTAACAATATTCTTAAGCTCTGATGGCTGCCTTACCAATTGACCATAAGTAGAGGGATGGTTTCTGCTGGAGTTTCCCATGGGAGCTCAATTTTCCTAATCGGGACACCATTTTTATAATGTGATTCTGATTATACCTCATTAGCATTTATGCACATAGGGCATGTGTTAGCAAAATGTGACTACCAGGTATCTTGTAAACAAAAAAATTACTCTTACTGTTAATTTTTCACAATATCACCCATTGGTACATCTTTTCCCATAATTTTGTGGCATAGGGTCATTCTTTGCGCACTCATTTATGTCAAGCATTTCTTAAGCCTATGGCCTAGTATGACTAAGCAAAGTCTTATAGGCCTCAGCCTGTAGGCTTTGTGTTTCAGCCCTCCTTACTTAGATACCTAATACATAATTATCCCTTCTAACTTCTGATCAATTTTATACTTCTATAATCCCACAATTTTAATCTATTTAGCATGCAATGATTATATATGACATAGCATATTAGTTACTCATAACATCACATAATAAATGAACAATAAACTAAAATCATTGGCTATACCTTTGCTTATCCCATCCCTTCCCCCTTCCTATTTTTATGGCATAGTGTGGATCTGATAACTGTAGAGCTTGAGATGAACTTTGAAAACTAGGATACTTGAGTGGGTTTGAAATTAGGCACAATGAGTTAACCCATCCTATTAGTGCTGAAACTAAGTCAAGGTTCCAGAAAATTCCTCTTACTGAAAAATCAGAGTTCAGCTATATTATTTTCTGTAGATAAGGCTGGAAAAGGGTTGTGAACTCAGCAGAGTTCTGCTTGCATGAGAACTGCAGAAGCAGACCCTGCATCAGCAGGGAATAACAGCAGTTGGAAAGGGGTCACTGAGTGCTCAGCTTTGCCTAATGTATTCTACTTCCGACTATAAATAGAACATTTACAGTTTGAACTGATTGAATCAGGATGATCATTACCCAACTGGGGATTTCTGTTGGACAGGGAAAGAGCAGGGAAAGTCGACATCCTTGAGTGAAACTCAGCCTTTTCTTACTTAATCAGAATTAAATTTAGCTGAATTCTGATTTTTGTTGATTTGTTGCGTTTTCTTTTTTTAACAAACACACAAGAGTTGAAGTCACGGATAACATTTATTTGGGACCCAAATCATTTAAAGTAAAAATAATGAGTAAGCGGTCTTAGAAGTTTCTTCACTCAGAACTGATCAGTTTGTGCAATCACAGATATTTAGACTGAAAATGCAGTGCAATCCAAGTGAAACCACAGCCAAGTTCATGGATTTATTTTTTAAAGCCTTCTATTTTCTTTCAACTCGGCTTCTGTATAAATATTCAAAATCCATACTAGTTTCCAAAGTTTTTTTTTTGTCATGTAATGTAACACTTAATCCATTTTATACAATTGTGACACGCCCCCAGATTGCACCATTGCCTTGTGAAACCTGACAGACTTTCCCTATAGGGCCACAGAATTCACATAACTTACAGTTCCATATACAACATTAACTTTAAGGTACAAATGGCCCCAAAACCTGGAGTACTGATTTTGATTCCAACTGTCACAACAATGCAAGCCACACTTCTCTAAAAATAGCCAAGTGAAATCGGGAAAGGTCCTCAGAGACCTTTTGAGCAAATGAAAAGTTGGAGAATTTTTCCACATGGGAATGAAAGGTTAAGGAGAAGCAAATCTGAAATCTAGGAAAGTCAGACAGAAGGAGAACAAGACCGTTATCAGAAAGAAGCATTTGTTGGCTGGTTTGTAGACAGTGGGGCCTAAGTCTTGTTTCTGTGAATTGTGTCTTAAGAGACAGAGAGAATGAAAATGATGGGGTCCTGTGGGGATAATTCCTGTGCATATCAACTAGTGCTGAACAGAAAACTGGAATAATAAATCCAAAAATATTTTCTGTTTTTCAGCTAAAAGCTTTTCTATCAGTTCTACTATTAACCCTTCAAGTAATGAAGTATTCAGATGTTCTACTTCAGTGGTTGCTTCCAGCCCTTTCTTAAAGACCTTTGTGAGAATGCTCAATGGTTCTTAATTTTTGACACTTGGACGACATTGACATTGTAATTGATGCTTTAGAAGTACAATAGCTATGTAGGTAAGTAAAACTATACATAACAAGTTTAAAACCAAATAGCACTGAAGGGCACTGAAAGAAAGTGTTCAAATCCTTTGAGAAATCTGCACAATAATTCAAATGGCACACTTAAGAATTCTGGAGCAGCCTCTTTTTGGATCCTCTCATTCTTCACTGCAATTCAGCATTAACCTGACTCCCAAAAGGAAACAAAGGCAATTATCAAAGCTGAGACTGATGAGATGCATGAATGAAAGATCAATACAGTATCTATATTTCGCTGCCATGAGTGACAACTTCAAAATAAAGAGATTGGCATGCTGGGCATAATTAGGCTTAAACACAATAAATGGTGACAGGCTACTTACCAGTGGCCTTGGGGAAAAAGAAGTTTGCTCCAATCTTCTTCCCCTACAGAGAAGGTCAGTTCTGCTCAGTAGCTCTCATGATTGCTACTATGCTGAAGTCTGTTTGGCAACAATTTTCAACAGTTTAAAAGGTGAAATATAAAGAGAAGAGACATGATAGACTTTTACTGATGCAGTGACATTTCATTGATAATTGTCAGCCTTTGGAAATAGGAAAATTTGAGACAAATTAACTGTACATTAAGCAGCAATACCCATAAAGGGGCTTTTTGAGAGGAAACATCAGCATTTCTTTATGCTCCCTCGATTTACAAGTCTTTCATCTTGGATTAATCTAGTTCAGGAACACAGAACAATTTAAAAGAGACTTTGTCTTTCCACTGACAATATTACTACCATTCTTTCTCATATATTACCATCATTTATGTCAGCTTTGATTTTCTAATGAAACTGTTGGCCATTTTAGCTCATGCAATAAGATTCCCTTAAAGAACAATAAATATGCCATAATCACATCCAGCTTTGTCTGTAGTCTTTGATTGATCTTAGTCAGGACTTTCTAATAATCGATTATTTAATCTCCATTATGGCTATTCCTCATAAAATCTGAATCCCAGCCAGCAAAACAATATCACAATTAAGTGTTGAGAAGACAGTTGGGATAGTAAGTTAGTGAAACTAAGGCCTGGTCTACACTTGGAGCAGGGGGGAATCGATCTAAGTTACACAACTTCAGCTACGTGAATACAGTAGCTGAAGTCGATGTACTTAGATATACTCACCATGGTGTCTTCACTGCAGTGAGTCAACTGCTGCCACTCCCCTGTTGACTCCGCCTGCGCCTCTCACGGTGGTGGAGTACAGGAGTCGACGGGAGAGCGCTCGGGGGTCGATTTATCACATCTAGACTAGACGCAATAAATCGACCCCTGCTGGATCAATCTCTGTCAGCCGATCCGGCGGGTAGTGTAGACATACCCTAAGATACCAAAACAAAATGGGGACCAAATCCACTCAAACTCCACAACCTATCTGAAAAATGTCCACCCACCAAACACAGATTTTCTTCCAACTACCTCCTCTCCATTCTGCCTGTAAAATTCTCCAGTCTTCCATAGCTCAGTGAATTAGTTAATATTTCTCACTGATCCCTAGACAGATACTTTGTTTTTCCTCTGACTTGTTGCTGCTTTGACCCACCTTAAGCTAATTTCATGCTGTTCTTTTTTTAAATGAAAAAGAGGTGGAGCACTAAAGGATAAGTAGTGAGCACAGAGGTGGATGGAATAGAAGAGCTGGAAAGGAAAGTAGAAGAAAGGCTGGGAGATTTGCAAGAGGAGGTTGCAGATACTTGGTGAACTGGAAAAGGGAGTTTGTGGTCTCTAGGTCTTAGAGTTGTTTTGTTTTTTTTAAAACTTAACCACTCTGGCTGCTCAGCCTCTGCTGCTTCCCCACAAACTCTCTGCAGACCTGTATCCAGACGCTACTGCTGTAGTTCTTGCCAGCAAGAGCTTCCTCCTCTGCTTGGCTGTCTGCTTTTTACCCAACTAACAGGCTGCTTCTTGCTGTTACTGCTGGATCCCATGAGAGCTAACTCTCATCCTGGAACAGACCGTTTTTAAAAGGTTTCTGCCCAGCTCATGTCATTGCACTTAAGACCCTCTGCTGGTAGAGAGAGAAAAGCAATGGAATAGCTGCTTTGCAGATTCGCCACAGTGTCAAATTTAGCATAATAACAATTGAATAAGGGAGAATCTGTTCAGTTGGGGTGGGGTTCGACATTTTATGTTGAAATGCAAAACACACATTAAGTCAGTTGGACTTTTTCTTTCAGTGTTTTCACTAATACTATATGTTTTTCACAAACTACATTTTATCTCTGATAACTAGCAAATATAGAATCATGTTGTTTACTTTGCTCTGTATTAACAAACACTGTAGCTTCTTATCTAAATATTTTTGGCCCCTCTGACCACAGTATCAGAACACCTCCATAATATCTCAACTTTGTATTGCTTACTGCAGCTCAGAGCTTTATTTTCTATAGAAAAATTACATTTTAAAAATGTGATGGAGCTGCACAGTTTAGGAGTTCAAAATAGCTGTGGCCACATTGGTCCTTATTTGCTGTTGCCCTGCATCTTGTGTAATCATTTATACAAGTTGGAAGTGAGCATAAACTATGATCAGTTCTGACATGGTAGCATTTTATATTGCACTCATTGTTACCCAAAGTGCCAGTTAACCAGGAATCAGACACATTCTCTGCAAAAACCTTCACTTTAATGCATTACTAATTTCCCACTCTTATGCAATTCTAACTTTGTAGAAAAATTCTCAAATTCTATCACATTAGTGTTTGGTTTTTTCCAGTGCTGTTTAAACATAGGTGTTTCTAATGATGTTGCGCAGGGGATAGTTTCTTGGCCCTATGCTACTTAATAATTTTATTAATGACCTGGAAGAAAATATAAAATAATCACTGATGTGTGCAGATGATACAAAAACTGAGGAAGGGGTAAATAATGAAGAGAACAGGTCACTGCTACAGAGTGAACTGGTTCACTTGTTACACTGGGCACAAGCAAATAATATGCTTTTTAATATGGTTAAATTTAAATGTATATATCTAGGAACAAAGAATGTAGGCCAGACTTTATGAAAGGGGAATCTATCCTGGGAAGCAATAACCCTGAAAATTTTGGGGGTTGTGGTGAATAATCAGCTAAACATGAGTTCCCATTGCAATGCTCTGGCCAAAAGCAATAGTGCAATTCTTAGGTGCATAAACAGGGGAATCTTGAGCCAGAGTTGAAAGGTTATTTTACCTTTGTATCTGGCACTGGTGAAACTGCTCCTGGAATACTGTGTTCAGTTCTGGTGTCTACAGTTCAAGAAACATGTTAATAAATTAGAGAGGGTTCAGAGAAGCATCACAGCAATGATTAAAGGATTAGAAAACCTACGCTATAGCGATAGACTGAAGAAATTAAATTATTTAGCTTAACAAAGAGAAGGCTAAGGGGTGACTTGATGACAGTGTATAAATACTTACAGGGGGAAGAAATACTTGATAATGGGCTCTACCAGAGAAAGGTGCAGCACAATGCAATGGCTGGAAGTAGAAGCTAGACAAATTCAAACTGGAAAAGAGGTGTACATTTTTAACAGTGAGGATAATTAACCATTGGAACAATTTATCAAGGGCCATGGTGGATTCTTCATTACTGGCCATTTTTAAACCAAGATTAAATGGTTTTCTAAAAGATCTGCTTTAGGAATTGTTTTGGGGATTTTTATATTTTATGCAAGAGGTTAGACTAGGTGATTACAATGGTCCTTTCTGTCCTTCGAGTCGATTAATCTGTCTGAATTGAGTTACTGTGATTCATAGCTGCAGGTAGACTTATGGGTAATTGTGTTATGAAATAAGAATCAAGTGTTGACATACAGCTTTTCATAGCTTCAATGAGACAAAGTAGACTATTAAAAATATAAGCTATTATATATATACACTGAAGCATCTTAACTATTCAATTATTTAACATATACTGCAGTAACCCTTGGTCATGAGTCATGACAAATTTTTGAATGCATAATCATCTTAGGGAATAATTGTTAAATTATTAATTTTACACTTTAAGCCAATAGATCTCCTCTCATATACATATGAAAATGTCAGAGATGTTGGATTAATCTATTTTAGGTCTCTGACTGCATAATGATGCCACTCTTGGTTATGTAACTCTCCCCAATATTCAGTTAGGGTATTTTATTTTATTATGAGGGTTTCCAGTTAATCAGTTACAATCATTGTCTATGTGCCTTTGATATTTCTTTTGGTTTTTATTTACATTTCTTAGATAAAATTTTGTACTAATGTGGGATAAAGTATGCAAACAAGGAGGTCTGAATTTCTCCTCAGGCCATATACAATCTAAGTAACTGCATCACAAGTTACTCTACACTGGTTCACTTCACAATCTGATTTTTAAAAAAAGAAAAGGAGTACTAGTGGCACCTTAGAGACGAACCAATTTATTTGAGCATAAGCTTTCGTGAGCTACAGCTCACTTCATCGGATGCATTCAGTGGAAAATACAGTGAGGAGATTTATATACACACAGAACATGAACAAATGGGTGTTATCATACACACTGTAAGGAGAGTGATCACTTAAGATGAGCTATTACCAGCAGGAGAGCAGGGGGGCGGGGGGAGAAAACCTTTTGTAGTGATAATCAAGGTGAGCCATTTCCAGCAGTTAACAGGAAATGTCTGAGGAACAGTGGGGGGTGGGGGCGGAAATAAACATGGGGAAATAGTTTTACTTTGTGTAATGACCCAACAACTCCCAGTCTCTATTCAAGCCTAGGTTAATTGTATCCAGTTTGCAAATTAATTCCAATTCAGCAGTCTCTCGTTGGAGTCTGTTTTTGAAGTCTTTTTGTTGTAATATTGCGACCTTTAGGTCTGTAATCGAGCGACCAAAAAAAAGGTCACAATATTACAACAAAAAGACTTCAAAAACAGACTCCAACGAGATACTGCTGAATTGGAATTAATTTGCAAACTGGATACAATTAACCTAGGCTTGAATAGAGACTGGGAGTTGTTGGGTCATTACACAAAGTAAAACTATTTCCCCATGTTTATTTCCGCCCCCACCCCCCACTGTTCCTCAGACGTTCTTGTTAACTGCTGGAAATGGCCCACCTTGATTATCACTACAAAAGGTTTTCTTCCCCCCTACCCATCCCCCGCCCCGGCTCTCCTGCTGGTAATAGCTCATCTTAAGTGATCACTCTCCTTACAGTGTGTATGATAACACCCATTTGTTCATGTTCTGTGTGTATATAAATCTCCTCACTGTATTTTCCACTTAATGCATCCGACGAAGTGAGCTGTAGCTCATGAAAGCTTATGCTCAAATAAATTGGTTCGTCTCTAAGGTGCCACTAGTACTCCTTTTCTTTTTACGAATACAGACTAACATGGCTGCTACTCTGAAATTCTGATTTTTGAGTTCCTGTCTTTTCTAGAGGGCAAGACATTTTACAGTCAATATGCTAGTGAACATTTCAGGATTGTGCAATTGGCAGTGTGGAGTTTTTCTTCTTTTTGAAAAGGATATTTCTTAGAGTGGTGTCTGTGATAATGCTCAACTTACTAGATAGCTCTGGAAAAGCTGCCATCAAGGTGTTGTAGAAGAGGATTCAAACTGATACCAGGTAGAAAAGAAGACCAATAAGCTCCTTTATAACTATTTGGGGAGTTCTTAATAGAAATAGTGGGATGGGTTTTTCATTAGAAGAAGCTTCTGCATCCTGGTCAAAGTTTTAATGATCCTATGATGTCCAGAAGGAAATACATTTGCCAGGAGTTATACAGAGTGCAGAAGTAAAGTAGTTGTAGCCAATTACATTCAGTTTGGGGAGAATTTAAATATAAAAATGTGTTAGTTTACATAGCACTTTAGTTCACAGATCTCAATACATGGGTACAAGAATTGTGCAAGAACTGATCTCAATTTTACAAATCTTAAAACCTTTGGTATAGCGTGGTGAAATGACTTACTCAAGGTCACACATTGAGTGAGTGGCAGAACTGGGAATAGATGCCAAACCTTCTGTCTCAAATTCTGGTCACACTTCCACTGGGCCAAATTTCCTTTCTTTAGGATATCAGATAAAAGTACTGGTTTAAAAGAACTATTGAGCGCACAAACAGATTTTCTCAATGCACTGGTGCCTTTTTTTCATTAAGTAGATATAGGGACCCGGTAGTAGCAAGGAGATATTGGAGAGCAATAAGATGTCAGAGGAGAAGAACATCCAAACAGTGCAGTCATGCTGTAAGCTGTGACTTTAAATAGAAGAGGTAAAAGCTAGCATTGTTCTATTTCTGAGACATTCTTTGACCACTATTCTGCCATTTCTCATGCACAGCAAACTCCACATTGTCTTGGATTCATTTTCATAATTCTCATATTTTTCTAATCCACTCTCCATTCTTGCTGATTCACCACACAAATGAATTAAAACACATATTAGGGAAAAGCAATGCAATGTGGATAACATCAAGAGTTTGTTGAACATTCTAGAGGGTCAAACACTGGTTAACTTTTTGTTTGTTTTTTAACTATTCACCCCACCCTGCATTTTTACAATGTTAAGTACTTCTCAGTTCTGGCCAAAACCAGAAATAGAAATACCAACATTCTATCTAGCTAGGTGTTACTATGCTGTGTAAACAACATGGTGAAGGCACATCACCAGAAAGTTTCCTGATTATCTGAAGGGCAAATATATAGCGAAAATGACCATTAGGTCCCAATCAGGAAAGCTGCTGAGCACCCTCTTCTCCCTTTAATCTCTGTAATATGGTGAGGTAAAAATGGGATGTAGTGGTGGGATCTTAATCAGCAACTATAATGGGGCAATAATAGCAGTATGAATTTCATAATCTTTATCTGATGCATTCCTATTAAAGATGAAGGCTGAAGAGTGAAATCTTGTGTATCTATGCAAATTATGCAGTGTCTTAATTTGCATTTTGAATATTCATTTAATTGTTTTTTATAAATGACAGCAAATATCTTGATTAACAGAATACAAGACTGATAAGGCTGCAGCATGGAAATAGCTATAGGAACATAGCTAGTCAATCGGTAGTGTAGCAATTCCTATGTGTCTAGTTCTGGCTGTTCCTTGTCTCTGGCTGAAGGGAACCTGACCTTTGCTCTGGACGTTGATCCCTAGTTACTGCCCAGCCCCGAAAGCTAGGGAGATATGGCTGGAATATTGCCCAATATCACACCAGCCACTGCTCCAATTTAATGGTCTAAAGTGAGTTGAGGGACTATGCTCCAGGCTTTGGGCCTGACCCAACTCATATTAAAGCCAATAGAAAGATTGTCATTAAAGGCAGTTGGATCATATCCTTTCACTCCAATTTTAGAATCCTTGAACCATAGAGATACAACCTAGAGTGTGTCAGATCTTGCTAACAGGAAATTAAAGCTCGTAGGCAGGCGCTGTGCAGAAAATAGCTAAAAATGAGAGTTACCTGGCTAAAGGTGGAACTGTAAATGTCTGCTGATTGAAGTTTCATTTTCATCCTTGAACCCCTCATGAAAAAAAATTTAAAAAAAAATCACAGAATTTGTGACTGTAGCATCTGTCACCACTGTGATATACCCTACGAGGAATAAAAAAATGTCCCCAGAGCAAGAGACTCTGAAAGACGGTGATTGCCTTTATAGAATTATAAGATATATCTAGCACAAGGAAGTAGTACATACAGAAACGTTTAGTTTACACATGTCCACTACAGTTTATTCCAGACAACTTTGCCTCTCTCACCCAAATAACCTACCATAAATAATGGCCACAAAGTGAAAAATGCCCTGAAAAATTATCCACAGGAAATACACTTTCTTAGATTTTAATAATCTTTCTACCCTCCCATAACTCAGAAAACATTTGAGTCAGTTCATCTGAAACACTTCAGAAATATTCACTACTGGTCTGATATGTAGAATGGAAAGTTTCATCCTTCTGCCACCCCCCAAAAAAAATTATTTCTGCAAGTTTCAGGGTAAACAACTGAAAATAGAGATTTAAAGTAGAAATAGCTCTTCACACTTACACAATTGTAATAATGGAAACCTATAGCATTTACAAGCCACATATGCTATAACAGTACAGAAGTTTCTTCATCTTTTTCTTTAAATTACCTATATTTTGGACCAGAAACCTATAAACTTGAACATATGAATGCTGGGAAGAATGTAGCCAACAGCCTCTCATAATACAAATCATTTTACTTAGTGCTATATGCTAGACCTTAATTATGGAAAGTAAATGCCTTATATACTAATCCACCCAGTCTTCCCTAATTTATCTCACTAAAAATAACTAAACTTCATCAAAACATTTCATCAGTTAATCCTCCCTAGAAACTGAGCTCATTAAATACATATGTGTGAAGGGTTTTTTTGTGCTGGGAATCCTTCTGTTGGTTGATTAAGCAGAGCTTTATTTGTGTTGATGTGTAGGAACATTTTGACTCTTTCTGGACATGTTTTAATTATGAGTATTGATGCAACAATTGGAGCACAGTGAATCAGCACAGTCACTCCAGGTCTTTCCTTTTGCTGTTCTTTGGTTGTTACCTTCCAGAACAGTTAACTGTATCCCTTGAACCATAATAGGACCAGAGTACAAGGTGGTTCAGTATATTGGTAGTAGGGAAGATGAAACCAGTGATATTCAGATCGCTGGTTTCAATTCAGACCAAGGTGACAGTAGCAGGTAATTAGTACACAATGATAGTACTTTAGATAAAGATACTTTTAGTCTTACAATAAATGAGCTGGGGCCCTCCGATTAGTCCTTAATGGGGAGTTGCCTGAAATATATACATTCAAATAGTGCCAGTTGTAGGGTGAACATTTGTTTTCAAAATCATGGCAAAGGAATTGAATGGACATGAAGAATATCTAAACCTTGACAATGGTTAGGCAGCTGGAGTGCTGAGACCACTGCCTATCATGCTGACCAATGCTGTCTCGTTGTTTCCTTCTGCTGTCCTGTCTGTATACCCCTGTTGTCACTTATACTTAAGCTTTTTGGGCAGGGACCTTCTTCTTGTTTTGTCTGTACAAGGCCTAGCACAATGTGGCACTGTTCTGTGACTCGGTGCCACCACGATATAAATAATAGATAAGAAAAAGAAGAATGAATTACCCTCTCAGCCCCTGAGGTGAACCCTCCATGTCAGGACTGAGGAAGGGGGAGGAGTTTGCACTTCTATTTTCTGTCTTATACCTGTTCAGAGGATAAATAGAGGATTTCAGTTTTGACAAAGCAATATATTCACTGAAAGAAATAACAATTTTTTCCTTTACCAGAGATTACTGATGTGGTGAAACCAATAGAATTCAGTCTTGCATGTCATTGTGAAGAGCTAATTTCTTTCTAAGATTCAGTGAATTACTGTAAATCAGTATGTTCTCCTCAGGAGAATGCCTCCTCTGAAGCATATCTCAAAACATGCTTGTGACCTTAGCTCAGAGGGCTCTCACTTTTTTATTTATGATGCTCTTCTATGTTGTAAGGTAAGGCTGTAACTTCTGAGTCCTATAAAAATGGTAACAATAATATTGTGTCAACACTCATCATACAATGCAGTGAGCAATGAAGTGGTCCCAATAAACTCTTAGTGTGTGTGTGGGGAGAGAAACTTTGGGAGGAGAGAAGCAAAAATGGAAATGCTCCAATTATGTGACATATAAACCCTTCAGAAAGAGGAGTTTGGGGTGTGGAAAAATTTGTCTCCCATCCAAATGGGTTCTGTGGATGTAGGTAAAGCCCCTTCACTGGATCGATGGGTCTAACAGGAGCTGTGCTTCACTTCACTCTGGATTAGTAGGACTGTGAAGGAATGTACCACCCTTTTAAGGGATAGGCTGTAGCCTACAGCTGGGACAACCTGGGGTGTAGTCCAGGAGGCCCTGCCACACCCTGGGGTTGGGCTATATAAAGAGAAAGCTGGGGTAGGGTGATTGTTTACTGAAGCCCTAGAAGACCAGCCTAACTAGAGTCTTTGTTGGGGACTTTATCTCTGAGAACTGAACCAGAGTTCTGAGGCCCTTATGACCTGTTTATTGAATTGCTCCCATTCTGAAGCCTTATTAAAAGAGGACATGCTATTTTGTTAATGTACGTTGGCTCCTTCTTGCACTGAAATTAATGTATTGCTGCCAAGCAGGGGGAATTAAGTTGCGGTGCACACTTAGTGACACACTGGGATTCAAAAGGACATGCATATACAGCCTACACCTTTACAAGGGGTTCATGCCAACAGCCGGTCCCCTGCTCTATTCATTCCTATCTCTGGCTCCACCTCCAAAAAGTCTTGCCAAGTCCCTTCCAGAAGTAGCTTCAGAACTTGAATCCTCAGGTTTCCCAGCCATGTGTCCGGTTTATGGGCAGAAGAAAATCTGCCTGAAGAGGAACAGAAAAGTTGAATTAACTCAAGCTGTGAAGTTAATGCTCATAAGGCATTATATTAACACCTCCCCCCACGTGGACACTCTCATGCTGAGAAAAGTGGCATTTGTGCACTTTAACTTAATCCTCCCAAGGACTAAGCTTCAGCAAACTAAGGCCATTTTATTTTTGAGTCAGATAGTCCACATGAGGATTTAATGCACTTTAACTTATGTACATTAATTTTACAGCTTGAGTTAGTCTTAACTCCCCATGTAGACAAGCCCTCTGAATATGTGGTGTTAGCAGAAATGCCACTTTTAGGAACAACTCTTTGGGGAATTATATCCAAGATGCCAGTGACAACTGGACAACTGATTTGAACGCAATTCAATAAATCAAAATATCTAACCTCTCTGTAGGTTCAACATACAGCTGTACCTGAGGTTCCTAGTGTTCGCCTCTCAGTAATATCAGAAGAACATAAGCAGCCTGACGGGACAGCCGTCACTGGAAGAATACAGTCACTTTAGCCTGCCAATGGATTGAAATGCAGATTTCTATGAAGTCCTGCAGAGTCTCCTTTTAATGTTCATTAATGAGAATCCTGATTTACTTATGAAAGGACTGACTGACAGCTGTCACTCAAATTAATTGAATTTGAAAAAAAAAGAAATTCAGCCAATGCCTTTACCATATTGGAGAAACTGCCTCATGAATAACCTTGGCTTCTGAAGTTTGGCCTTAAATAATCCAGAAACTCATCCCCTTTTTTACAATTTTTTACTTTATCTACTTCTTTAGCAACATCCATGTACTGAAATAAATAAGTTCAAAAAAAGAAGTAAGAGGAAAAATCCCCTCTGGATATGACTTCCATTTTTTATCAGTTAAGTGTTCTGAATGTGGTTTAGTGTTTAAAGGTATTTTATTCACTGACAAATGCTTGAATAATGGCAAGTCAGCATGGTTTTCCAGGACCTTTCTGATAATCCCGACATCATGAAGGGTTTATCTGCTGGAGTAAAGCAAAAGTGAGCTGGGATCACTTAAATCTATTTATAGTAAGAGCCATAGCACTTTCATTATTATGGACTTATTTCAGATTTAATAGTATGGATAAAGAGGGGGAAGATTAATTTTATAGAGCGGTAACATGCAGTCCCTTTCAGCACAGCTATATTTTCAAGACTGTTCTCTTCAAAGCCAATGAGTGAGGCACCAGGCAACTACCTCGCCCTCTTGTGGTGTCAAAGAGGACAGGGAGAGAAGCAAAGCACAATCAAAAGGGAGAAGGGAAAAGGAGAACCAAAGAGAGAAACTATTATTTCTTAATATGATGGAGATGAAGCATAGTCTAGTGCAGTGTTTCTCAATCTTTTTTACCAGAGACCAGCTTGCTGCCTTCCTTAAACTGTGTCAGGGAGATCTCAGGGACCATCGTCGGTCCATGGACCAGTTGGACTAGTGGGTAGGCACTAGAGCAGGAGTCCAAAGTAGAGCTGTGCAAATAATTGATTTTTTTGGTTTAGTGACTGACCCCAAAAACAGTTTAAAAAAGTAATGTTTCAAGTCAACTTGAAATGGTTTTGTTTTTAAATTTTTTGTTGAAATGAAAAAGTTGAAAAAAAGTTTTCAGTTGAACAAAATGTTTCGTTTTGAGGATTTTCCCTTGTTTTATTTTTTTTAAAGCAGCAAAATTCAATAGAAAAATTAATTTTGAATCAAAAACCAAAATGTTAAATTTAAAAAATATCAAAACAAACCTTTGACTTTTTATGAAATATTTTTTTCAGCCAAACAATTTGGTGAATTTTACATGAATTCACTCAATGTTTTGATTGACCCAAATTTATTTTGGTGAGAAAAGTTTCATCCAAACAGTTGCTCCCAGCTGTAGTCAGGAGACGTGAGTTCTATTTCTGACTCTTTCTGACTGATCTGCTATGGCTTCTTAAGGAAGTCATTCCACATATCTGTGCCTCAGTTTCTCCTTTCACCCTTCATCTGTCTTGTCTTTTACACTGTGAGCTCTTTGAGTCAGGAACTGTGTCATTATGCATTTGTACCGTTTCTAGCATGGTGAGGCTCCACTGTTGACAGCAGCCTCTAGGCACTACAATATTAATAATACATTATTTTGTGACACAAACATTTATGGTTTAGTCTAGTCTGGAACAAATGTTTATGGAGGAATGTCTAGATTCACATTTACAAAGGTCTTAGCTAACCATGAGTGAATTGGCAATCAATAAACTCCAGTTAAAACAGGACCACAAATCTAGTCTAGATATATCCTTATAGCAGTGTGCAAGTGGTAGAGGACTGGATTTCCGTCAAGACGAAAGCACATTAGAAAGACGTGGTGATGAAACTTATAGATTTGTTCCCTGAGTCATGGTTTCCAGCTACCAGTGCTATCAATATGATTTCTTCGATAGACAGCAATTCTCTTTTAAAAGAAAATATCTCAAAAGGAATAACTTAACTTCCAATCATGTTACTGTTAACTATTAACCTGAATTACTCCATGGTGATTAAAAAGCATTCAACAAACAATATTAATTGCTTTAATTACCTTCCTTGATTACTTGTTGGGTGACATGTTACAGTTGTATTTTTATCTGCTTAAAGCTGTCACATGGACTAGCTATGTCCTGCTCCTTCTCTTTGGTTTTTTAGATCTTTGTCTCTTTAATGAGACAAGTTTTTTCTGGGTCTGTGACTTTCGGTTTGAAAAATTCATTCTGAATACAATTAGGTTTTGTCATCGTCCTTTTGCAGGAAAAAATATTCTCCCATTCATTCCTCGTCAATTGCACTTTTGAAGATATTTATCATGTTTGCCTTCCCTTTGCCTCTTTTATATCTTTTTAAGATATGAACATGATTATTGTATACAGATCCCAGTGCAACAGGTGAGGATAAAATAGGAGACAGTGCCACTCCTTTCTCTAATTTATATTCCAGTTCTGTCTTTCCATAGCTCTGATTCTGATTTTCATGTTTTTTCTGCACGACAGCAGTACCCTGGGGTGAAGTTTGTGGATTTTCAGCAGTAACTTCCAAAGCCCTACTCTGCTCAGCATGCTGCAGCACCACCCTCTCTAGCATATCTGTTTTTTTTCTTGGGTTTGGGGCAGGGGGGTGGGGGGTGGCGGCGGAAGGGGAGTTAGTGGTTTTGGTTGTTTTGCGACAAGGATCCTACATTTTATCTGCATTGAACTGCTGTTGTCATCCTATAAGCCTAGGTAGTAAAACAATGCTATAATCCACTTTGAATCACATTATGTAAATCCTCATTAACTGTGACTATCACTTTAATAGCATCAGACTACTGTGCACAATGATATTTTTGCAAAAACCATCACCCACGTCATGGGAATAGAATCAGCTGCTACCCCTGCAGCCCTCAATTTTTTTTCTGGTTGAAAATTTTACTTTATTTAACATCTTTGCTCTTCTGTTCTTAACTGATTTCCCAGGAATGGTACATCAATTCCAGCGTTGACTGCTGAGGCGTAACGCCAGAGGGCTAAAACTGATTATTCTAAATGAGGGCTGCATCTTCCCATCAGATCCACTCTGGGCAGATATCAGTGCTAAGCAACAGATAAAACGGGTACAGTGCAGAAATGTGACTTCTCCACATGCTTTTTTCCCTCCAGACTGGGGGCTTCCAAATGCTGCTTGTAATGTAGCTGTATGGCCCTGATTACAGAGATGGCCAAAAGGGGTGTGATCTGCCTGAAAAGAGGCAGCATCTTAGATCACTGCACCACCATGAAGATTCTCCTGCCTCAACATTAAATGAAAATTAAGGCAATATCATATGCAAATATAGATGACTAAACCGTAAAGCTTTGAGAAAACATATACCTTCTTAGGTTTCTTTACTGAAGGATTGGAGGCAATTCATCCTTCCAGTCTCTGCAGCAGGAGCCCTGCCAGTATCTCACTCTTCTCCCCCACACAAGACTTTTCCACATCCCTAGTACCCGCCACTTTCCCACCCCTACAAGTGTACCAAATGGTGATACTGTATCTCCTCTTTGCTGTCATGGCTGTGCTTCCCTCTCTCAGACATGCCAGTTACTCACACCTCTAGGGTATGTTCACATACCAACAGCTGTGCACAGGCTAGCCTACACAATGGAGGGATGTTGGAAACAACAGAACACTTTTGCTTTTCACATGCATTTTCTGTGAAAACAAAAGGCGTTGTTGAATAAAAATAAGAAACCAGCAGACGATGAGGGGCTGTAGCCACTTGTCTATTCCTTTCTATACTTTACCTGAATATTTTAATATATCCAGGATGGCTAAACACATTTTGTCATTTAGGCCATATTGAGTCATTACAAGTCAAAGCTCTGGGGCACAACTGTCCCTGGACTGCTGTTCCCTAATTCTGATGCATCCTGCCTTGGGCCACAATCTCTATGCTCAAGCCCTTTGTGGTTTTTAATCCAATAGTCTCTTATGGCACAAAGCAATCTGTCATTTCAACTTTGTTTCAGGCCTAGCTCTTCCCTCTGTCCCTAATAAATCTTGGCCATGGTAAAAGCAAAACGGAAACAGGTAACTGCAAGATCTGCTGCTACCCTGTGAACCAGCTGATGCACAGAAAGAACAAGCATGGACTTGCAGCTGCAGTACACAGTACTGCACTAGTTTGCATTAGGCACTTCGAGGCTTCACTAATAGGCCACCACTTAATGTGGAAAGGAAAGTCTATGTGTGGAGGAGGAAAGAAGAGGGTCATTAGTTTTTAGGGAGAGATCAGGCAAAATAATACAAAGGTAACTGGGAGGTAGTGAGGCAGATTGAAGAGTCAAACCTATGTTATTTAATTGAAATATTTGTTCAGGGTTAAATCTTCAGTGGGAGTTGAACACCTAACTCCCATAGGTACCTTAGAAAATCTCACCCTTTAACTGTGGGGGAGAGAATGAACAGATTTTAGCATTACTCAGATGTGGGCATCTTCAATGAATGTTCCATTTATGTAGGTTCATTTAACATGGATGCAGCAGAGACAATTGATTCACTCCTGCAGGTGCAAGGGTTTGCAGTCTACACAACCATGTGTATTCCCAGCAAGTCATAGGTTTACTGTAGCTGGGTAGATGAAATGTGTATCAGTACCTAGAGTCTGCGATGCTTTTGCGTTCAAAGCTGTATAACAAGTTATGTTTAGGTTTGTTGTTTTCACAGGTAGTACTGGGGATATTTCAACCCATAAACTGCTCCTGAGTAAAAATGGACAGCAACTATTTCAATATTTGAAAAATTTAGCCTGAGAGAAACTTGTACTCTACCATCTCTAGTATATTGACAATTACAATGCGACTATTGAGCACTGACCAGTGTGTCTCTGGTCCTTACACAGTAGCAGGAGGAGGGTTCAAAGGGAACAGAAAGGAGGCCCATGCTGGCCTATGCTGCTGAGCTAGTCTAATGCACCAGCGGCCTATTGAGCTCAGTGCAATTCTTTCTATTGATATCAATGAGCTGTGGATCAGGCCACAGAAAAGCAGTCTCACCATGTCAGTGGATGGTGAAGCTGATGCACTGCACCTGTGAATTTGGGAAAAGGTCCCTGGAGGCCCCAGTAGTTTTCAGTTCTACTTCTTTAGTTTGGCTGCAAACCCAAAACTTTCCCCTGATTTTCCTGTTGTTTAGAAGGGACTGTGGCCCAGCTAAACTCTCTCATCAACTTATTCAAAGCTACTGTTACTCTGTATGGATTTGGTTTTGTTTCAGTTTTCTGCTGCAAGTCAGGAGGAGAGCAACTTGTTAATTGGGGAGAAAAAATAACTATATATCCCACATCTACAAGGCATATTCATCATTTAAATACAAGGCTTAGCCTGATTTTGCTAGATTTACACTTGTACTTCAAAATCCCTCCTCTCCACCTCCTGCACCTTTACTTAAATATGCAGCATATAATTAGGGATATTACCCAAAGGACATGTTGCCTTTGGCATCATCCCAAATCTAATTTATGTCTATCTAAAGGTAAATAGTTTTAGCACATTTTCTGTATTATAGTAGTCATAAAAAGAGTTCTGTTTTTAAAAGTAGTTTATACATATCCATGCTCTATCATTTCCTGACAATAGTTACAGCCAATGAAAGGGAAATCGTCTCTGTGAATTGCGTTAGGATTTTACTTCACACTTGCTGTGCAGTTCCCTCGTGGTATCCTTTTCTGAAGACTCCAGGGCAACTGGTTGTATTTAGTAATTTCCAGCATCAGTAGTTTTGCCTTTTGGACTCCAAAATTGATTTTCCGCATCTTAGCATGTATTTACAATGTGCCTCTTGACCTATTCCATTACAGTGGCGTGAGCAGCAGAGGATGTGTAATGTAGAGAGAAGCTTTTTGGTCATCAGAAGTGGCAGATTCAGGAATATCAGCATGCGTACAGCAAACTGAGACAGTTTATATGTAGTAAACTACAGTGTGAAATCAATAAGTGCATAGGCAGTTAAACTAATGGAAACTTCCTCTTCATTCAGGAAATCTATGTAAGACCTCGCAAACCACACCAGTTTTAGAATTACCTGTACTGTAGGTAAACATCCCAATGTTGAAATGCATAACTAAAATGTTTTCAAAGTACCTAAACTTCTTACACTAGACCCCAGTCTCAGATATTGTCATGCTTTCTCTCAGGCCTCCTTACTATGCCTATGAAGAACTCCACATAAAAAAATTGTTAAGCTACTGTGTTATCTTCTTTTAAATTCCTCTTTAAAGCCTCTGTGTCATAATGCCTGCATCTTACTACTGTCTGCTGTCGGAGAAAAACACAGTTCTCACTCTAAGGTTGGGTGCAGCAAGTCAGATAACAGTTCATTGTCGCAAGCAATTGCACAGAGGGAGAGAGTGCACTTGGACGCAGGGTTTCCCCCACCTAGGCAGGTCTCTCCCAGATAAACAATTTGAGCAAGTATTTAAACCTTTATTACGGGCAATAGTAAGCAACAACTGCATATTGTTTATACATATTCCTTCATGATATCTTATTTTTCTTACCATTTCTCTTATAGTCTGCATTCTATTCTTATCTAATACAAGGTTACAACAGCCTCTTTTACAGTTGTTTTCCACTCGCTTTGCACTATCCCCGCTTCTACAAATCTCGTATTATTAAAGCTAGAGTTAGCCCGACTCCTGCTCGTTTCAGAGGCCTGTATCCAAATTCCCTATATCTACTTCCACACTGCATTGGTTTGGCTGGTGGCCAGCTATATCATAGAATCATAGAATATCAGGATTGGAAGGGACCTCAGGAGGTCATCTAGTCCAACCCCCTGCTCAAAGCAGGACCAATCCCCAACTAAATCATCCCAACCAGGGCTTTTTCAAGCATTAAAACCTTAAAAACCTCTAAGGAAGGAGATTCCACCACCTCCCTAGGTAACCCATTCCAGTGTTTCACCACCCTCCTAGTGAAAAAGTTTTTCCTAATATCCAACCTAAACCTCCCCCATTGCAACTTGAGACCATTAGTCCTCATTCAGTCATCTGGTACTACTGAGAACAGTCTAGATCCATCCTCTTTCGAACCCCCTTTCAGGTAGTTGAAAGCAGCTATCAAATCCCCACTCATTCTTCTCTTATGCAGACTAAATAATCCCAGTTCCTTCAGCCTCTCCTCATAAATCATGTGCTCCAGCCCCCTAATCATTTTTGTTGCCCTTTGCTGAACTCTTTCCAATTTTTTCACATCCTTCTTGTAGTGTGGGGCCTAAAACTTGACACAGTACTCCAGATGAGTCCTCACCAATGCCGAATAGAGGGGAATGATCACTTCCCTCGATCTGCTGATAATGTTTCTACCTATACAGCCCAAAATGCTGTTAGCCTTCTTGGCAACAACGGCACACTGTTGACTCCTATCCAGCTTCTCGTCCACTGTAACCCCTAGGTCCTTTTCTGCAGAACTGCTGCCTAGCTGCTCGGTCCCTAGTCTGTAGCAGTGCATGGGATTCTTCTGTCCTAAGTGCAGGATTCTGCCCTTGTCCTCACTGAACCTCATCAGATTTCTTTTGGCCCAATCCTCCAATTTGTCGAGGTCCCTCTATCCCTACCTTCTATGCTATCCCTTCTATCCCTACCTCTATGCTATCCCTACCTTCCATTGTATCTACCACTCCTCCCAGTTTAGTGTCATCTGCAAACTTGCTGAGGGTGCAATCCACGCCATCCTCCAGATCGTTAATGAAGATATTGAACAAAACCGGCTCCAGGACCAACCTTTGGAGCACTTCGCTTGATACCAGCTGCCAACTAGACATGGAGCCATTGATCACTACCCGGTGAGCCCTATGATCTAGCCAGCTTTCTATCCACCTAAAAGACCATTCATCCAGCCCATACTTCCTTAACTTGCTGGCAAGAATACTGGGAGACCGTATCAAAGCTTTGCTAAAGTCAAGGAAAAATACATCCACTGCTTTCCCCTCATTCACAGAGCCAGTTATCTCATCATAGAAGGCAATTAGGTAAGTCAGGCATGACTTGCCCTGGCTGAATCCATGCTGACTGTTCCTGATCACTTTCCTCTCCTCTAAGTGCTTTGGAATTGATTCCTTGAGGACCTGTTCCATGATTTTTCCAGAGACTGAGGTGAGGCTGACTGAGCTGTAGTTCCCTGGATCATCCTCCTTCCCTTTTTTAAAGATGGGCACTACATTAGCTTTTTTCCAGTCATCTAGGACCTCCCCCTTTCGCCATGAGTTTTCAAAGATAATGGCCAATGGCTCTGCAGTCACATCAGCCAACTCCTTTAGCACCTTCGGATGCAGTGCATCCATCCCCATTGACTTGTGCTCATCCAGCTTTTCTAAATAGTCCTGAATCACTTCTTTCTCCACAGAGGGCTGGTCACCTGCTGCCCAGTGCAGTAGTCTGGGAGCTGACCTTGTTCGTGAAGACAGAGGCAAAAAAAAAAGCATTGAGTACATTTGCTTTTTCCACATCCTCTGTCACTAGGTTGCCTCCCTCATTCAGTAAGGGGCCCACACTTCCCTGGCCATTTGTCCAATCTTTCACTTCTACTTGTAAGCTTCTTTTTTGTGTTTAAGATCAGCAAGGATTTCACTATATGACACACCTGACCACTAAGACTACTAATTTATGCACACATACCGAACTTTATTATTGCTTTTCAGCCATCAGATGCGATTTTTTCTGTTTATCGATGTATTGTGAAATTCTTTTTCTCAGTTGCTCAGTGCCTAACAGAATGTGGCCTGAATCCCTGATGGGGGAGTGTAGATATTAAACAAGAAATAATGATAATACCGGGTGCTTACGAAATACTTTCCATTGGTAGATCTCAAAGCACGTTACAAAGGAGGTCAGTATCATTTTCCTCATTTCACAGCAGACCTATGACTAGAACTCAGGTTTCCTGAGTCTCCGTCCAGTGTGCTATCCAAGGGGGCCACATAATCTGTTATGTTAAGGTAACTGTGATATACATCCTCTTTTGGCTCTGCAAAATTGGGCTGACAGTCTTATGAGAACAAGGTTTCTTTTGAGATTTCTAATGCTTCCTCCTCCAGTTCCAGCCAGAGAGAATTCCTACAAATGGACCAAATTCTTTTTTTGCTTACATCTGTGCAAACCTGGAACAACTGTATAGCGTTACTCTGGATGCACCCTGTTATAAATGTGCACCCACTGAACCTAAAACTGGATGCATGAAACCGAATAGCAGTCCTTCTTAGATCATTTTCCTTCAGGTGTCAGTTTAATTGTAGTAAGGATCTTAATGACTGCTTGCATATTAGCCACTGGGAAGAGTGTTACCCTGTGACATTTTATGATCTTGTTGGTGTCCTCCGTAACACAACTGCAAAACTCCTCCATTATCACTCCTTGTCCCTTTCCATCCTTCTGACCCATTTTAAGTGATAGCACCTCTGATTTTTTCCTATTTTTTTAAAAGTTTCTCTAAACAAATACAGATGGAGATGAGGCTAACTATGAGCCAACAATGTAACACTGTTGCAAAAAAAACCCAAACATCATTATGGGATATATTAGCAGAAGTATTTTAAGCAAGACATGAGAAGTAATTCTTCTACTCTACTCAGCCGTGATAAGGCCTCAGCTGGAATATAGTGTTGAGTTCTGGGCACCACTCTTCAGGAAAGATGTGGGCAAATTGGAGAAAGTCCAGAGGAGAGCAGCAAAGCTTATTAAAGATCTAGAAAACATGATCTACGTACAAAGATTGAAAAAACAGTGTTTATTTAGTCTAGAGAAAAGGAGACCAAGGTTGGACATAACTGTCTTCACTTATGTAAAAGACTGTTAAAAGGAGGAGGGTGATAAATTATTCTCATTATCTACTGATAACAGGACAAGACATAAGGAGTTTAAACTGCAACAAGGGACATTGTCTGGCTATGCTGAAAGAAGGACAAGAGACATTTGAATTGTAATGCTAGTTAAGCACTTGAAAAAATCGCCTAGGGAGCTTATGGAACAAACACCTGTCAGTGATGGCCTAGATCAGTGTTTCCCAAACTTGGGACGCCACTTGTTCAGGGAAAGCCCCCGGCGGGCCGGGCAGGTTTGTTTACCTGCTGCGTCCGCAGGTTCGGCCAATCGCGGCTCCCACTGGCCGCGGTTCACTGCTCCAGGCCAGTGGGGGCTACAGGAAACAGCACAGGCCTAGGTACGTGCTGGCTGCCGCTTCCCACAGCCCCCATTGGCCTGAAGCAGAAAACCGCGGCCAGTGGGAGCTGCGATCGGCTGAACCTGTGGACACAGCAAGTAAACAAACCGGCCCGGCCCGCCAGGGGCTTTCCCTGAACAAGCGGCATCCCAAGTTTGGGAAACATTGGCCTAGATAATACTTAGTTCTGCCTCAGTGTAGGGGGCTGGACTAGATGACATAGTGAGGTCCCTTCTAGTCTTGCATTTCTATGATTCAACAATTCTATGAAGGATGATCTTGTGGTTAGGGTACTGAATTGGGACTCGAGAATTCTGGGTTCAGTTCACAGTTCTGTCATATACTTCCTGTGTAACCTTGACCAAGTCACTTAATCTTTCTCCATAAAATGAGTATAATTATGTTTCCATTCTCCTATCCTTTGTCTGTCTAGAATAGATTTTCTCAAGACAGGGAATGTAGCTTACTTGATGTTTGCACAATGCCTAACACAATGGAACCCTAATCTTTCTTGAGGCCTTTTGTTGCTACCATAGTGCAAATAATAATAGTAGTAAGAAGTTATGTTGTTTTAAACATTCAGTTTTTGCTCTGTTGGCATTATGTTCAACATGGTGCAATGATCTGACCTCCTAGCATGCCCTTCCACTTTAGTAATATACTATCCAAGTATAATTATATTTTGAAAGTGAATGAATGATAATTCCCTATTCCCACCAACCCTACAATTCAGATGTCATAAATCCTTTTATTATTGTTAGTTTTAAAATTGGCAGGAATGTTTGCTTTACAGATAAAACAAAACAATAGCTAATAACCTTCATTACTTGTTAGATATAATGGCTTGTCTGACATTCTTTAGAGACAATATTTACCTTTTATCGTTGGTTAGTGTCTCCTGAGATTCCTTCTTTTTGTAATTTGCATTAAGAGGCAGTAGTAAAACAGCTGTTGTCTTAGTACTCTTGGTATTAAGTACACTACATTTAATTATAAATAAGCAGACTTATACTACACACGAGAATTATTATTGACCCTTATCTCTAGATATTTCTAAATAGATGAGTCATGCCATAGTTTAGTTATAGACTTCCTTTTATTTACTTTTTGAACCAGCCATATTTAATTGGTGTTTTCTCCAACTGCATTTTCATGTTGCTTAGGTTTCACTTTTTCCTACCTATTGAACCTAAGACTTTATCAAAATTAATGCTCTTGATTTTGATGTCTTTTACTTTGTAAAAAAGCAAAGGTTATGCTTGGGATTGATTTTTTTAAAAAAAAATTTGGGGGAGACACTGTCTGGTTCCAAAATAATGTGATGAAAATACTGCACAGCATCACTGAGATACTAGAAATTCAAGTTGGTATTTCCATTGCTATTACTGTAGTCTGTTGTGATGGGATGATAATTAACTTATGACACTAACTTATCTTATTCATGGTACCACACACCTGCACAATAGTCTACAATATAAATCCCAAACTCTATTATATAATAATGATAGCAAAGAGATGGTTATTCAAGCCACAATATTAGTGTGAATGTGACTTCAGGAAACAATTTCTCTCTTACAGAAGAGACATGAAACTAAGGACATGACTGTTTACTACTTCAGATCCAATGGCACTTTTTGCAAGAGTAGGATGTTAGACCCAGGTTCCTGGCACAAATCCAAATTGGGTAAATAAATGCTGCCTGTTTAAATTACTCCCACAGATACTAATAGTATTCTTCTTCACTTCTTATTCTAAATTGTTGTATATTATTGCTGTCTTTTCTTTTCTTTTCTTTTCTTTTCTTTTCTTTTCTTCCCCTCATTCCAGATATGGGTTAACTTCAGTCGCTGGTGAGTTAATACGGAATATTTCTATTTTATTGAAATACTTTTGGGATTCTTTTTGACTGGAGGAACAGTATAAAGCAGAATTTTGGTCAGATTAGTCACTTTAGGTGCATACATTAACATGAACAAATGTGGACTGCGTACAGTCAGAAAACCCAGTGCAAGTGTATGTAGCAGTGGTATACTTTTCCATAATTAAAGTGGCGACCGAGATCCCTAGAGTCCCAATTAGATGCAAAATTGTTGTAATGCTGCAGTAGAATATGTACTTCCTACAGATTTGCTATAGTAAACTTACTTTAAAACGTACTCCACTACAGATTCGCTTTCTATACACACATCCAAAATACTTGGGTTATGCATTCTGTCACTATCGAAAACCACTCTCAGATTTAAAGCAGGCATGGCCTCTGCTCCATTCATAAGAGGGAGAAGTTCAGATGAAGAAGCATCGCATATTTTTAATGAACAAACATGTGTAATCAAACACACACATTTCCTTAAGACAAACTGTTAAAACCAAACTATGCAATACTTACTAAAATAATCTGAGACTACTGCATTCTCCTAGCTCTATCAGGGCAGTGAAGCTATTCTTGGAAATGCAACCTTAACTCTGAATTTCTTGGGTCTCTAATATTTTTTTAACATAAACATCCTTGAAAGAGAATGAGCCAGTTTCTTAGCTGGTCTAAATCAGTACAATTCCACTGATATCTGAGAACACAGCCAGTTAAATATAGATTCAGAACCTTGACATGTGCCTGCATTCTTAACTTTATTCTAAGAATGGTGGTGTGTGTGTGTGTGTGTGTGTGTGTGTGTGTGTGCAATTAATATACAAAAATAGGATAAATATGTATTTTAAAGATGATACATAGTATGCCAGGGAGGTGATATAATCTGTTATTACTAGGGCTGTCATGCTATTTAAAAAATTAATTGTGATTAATCGTGCATTAAAAAAATTAATCACGATTAATCACACTGTTAAACAATAATAGAATACCATTTATTTAAATATTTTTGGACTTTTTCTACATTTTCAAATATGTTGATTTCAGTTACAACACAGAATACAAAGTGTACAGTGCTCACTTTATATTTAGTTTTTATTACATATATTCGCATTGTGAAAAACAAAAGAAATAGCATTTTTTTCAATCCACCTAATAGAAGAACTGTAGTGCAATCTCTTTATCATGAAAGTTGAACTTACAAATGTAGAATTATGTACCAAAAAATCTGCATTCAAAAATAAAACAATATAAAACTTTAGAGCCCACAAGTCCAGTCAGTCCTATTTTTTGTTCAGCCAATTGCTCAGACAAACAAGTTTTTTTACATTTACTGGAGATAATTCTGCCCACTTCTTGTTCACAATGTCACCTGAAAGTGAAAACAGGCGTTCGCATGGCACTGTTGTAACCGGCGCCGCAAGATATTTACATGCTAGATGCGCTAAAGATGTATTTCTCTCTTCATGCTTCAACCACCATTCCAGAGGACATGCTTTGATGATGGGTTCTGCTTGATAATGATCCAAAGCACTGCGGACTGACTCATGTTCATTTTCGTCACCTGAGTCAGATGCCACCAGCAGAAGGTTGACTTTCTTTTTTGATGGTTCGGGTTCTGTAGTTTCTGCATTGAAGTGCTGCTCTTTTAAGACTTCTGAAAGCATGCTCAACACCTCATCCCTCTCAGATCTTGGAAGGCACTTCAGATTCTTAAACCTCGGGTTGAGTGCTGTAGCTATTTTTAGAAATCTCACATTGGTACCTTCTTTGTGTTTTATCAAATTTGTAGCAAAAGTGTTCTTAAAGCAAACAACATGTGCTGGGTCATTATCCAAGACCACTATAACATGAAACATATGGCAGAACGCAGGTAAACCAGAGCACGGGACATATACAATTCTCCCCCAAGAAGTTCAGTCGCAAATTTAATTAACGCATTTTTTTTTAACAAGCAGCATCAGCATGGAAGCATATCCTCTGGAATGGTGGCTGAAGCATGAAGGGACATACGAATGTTTAGCATATGTGGCATGTAAATACATTGCAATGCTGGCTACAAAAGTCCCATGTGCATGCCTGTTCTCACTGTTCTCACTTTCTGGTGACATTGTAAATAAGAAGTGGTCAGCATTATTTCCCATAAATGTAAATAAATTTGTTTGTCTTGGCAATTGGTTGAACAAGAAGTAGGACTGAGTGGACTTGTAGTCTCTAAAGTTTTACATTGTTTTGTTTTGAATGCAGTTATGTAACAAAAAAGATCTACATTTTTAAGTCACTTTCACAATAAAGAGATTGCACTACAGTACTTGTATTAGGTGAATTGAAAAATACTTTCTTTTGTTTATCATTTTTACAGTGCAAATATTTGTAATAAAAATAATAATATAAAGTGAGGATGGACACTTTGTATTCTGTGTTGTAATTGAAATCAATATATTAAAAATGTAGAAAAACATCAAAATATTTAATAAATTTCAATTGATATTCTATTGTATAATAATGTGATTAAAACAGCAATTAATCACGATTTTTTTAATTAAGATTAAATTTTTTGAGTTAATTGCGTGAGTTAACTGTGATTAATCAACAGCTCTAGTTATTACACTAATCTTTCAGTGTGGAAACCCTGAGTTTGAATTTTGTTTAATTTGAAGAAAAAATGGATTAAAAATTCACCCCTTAAAAACTTGATTCTTATCCAAGAGGTTACACACACTGCATTGTTGATATGCTATGGTAACCTCAGTCTGATAGTGAATTCAGTAAACCCTTCAGTGTTAATAATCTTGAAGCATCAGAGGTGTCTGAATGTGAGACCACATTGTCAAAACAACCTAACAAGTCTTAATACACAGCAAGCATCTGCCTCCTCTAAAGCTGGCAAGAGGCAGCTCCACCTTGAAAAGAATATTTTGTTACACTTTCCATTCCCCTAGCCTCTCTCTCAAACTACAGTCACCTGCAACTCAGCAAGTGGGAGAGGAGAAGCACAGAATCCAATATCATGAACTATAAGTGAAGGAGTTATTTGAAATCCCAGAGGTTCAAGAGGATGAGAAACTGACAGGCTGGATGACCAAGAAGTCATTGGAGAGTAAGGACTTTCTAGAAATATAAGTGAGATTTTCAAGAGCACTCAAGATTGGACTAACTTTTCTCCCATCAAAATCAATGTGAGTTTTACCATTGACTTTGAGGAGAGTAGGCCAATGTGGGGAAGTTCTGAAAATCACAGCTGTAAGTTATTATTTTTTTATCCATTGCAACTAGAGCTAAGAATCACATGTAGGTGAGTTTTTCAGAGTGTCAAATTAGATGTTATCTACAATGCTTCTCTTGTTTTTACCTGATTTTCTCTTTCAATAAATCTTGTTTTTAATTAGATAGCTTGAGTCTTAAGGCTCATCTACACAGAGCAGTAATTCACACTGTGCAGATGTGATTTCAAAAGTGCACTAAAGTGTTGTACATTAATTGGTCTGTATAAACACAGCTGATTTGGGGAACTAAACGGTCCCTGTTGCACTTTAATGTAGTACTGCTTCAAACAGCACTATTTTAAAATGTACTGGGGAATTTTTAGTTAACACCAGCAGGGTCTACATGAAACAATTAAAGTGCAACACAATGCACTTTAAAAATCAGACACCCACAGTGCTTATTACTGCTCTGTGTAGACAAACCCTAAGACTGTTGTTTGGGAACTTCATGCAGAAGAAAAAGAAGATCCTTCATCCTCTAAAACTCTAAAACATATAGTGAAGGAAGGGTATTTGCCTCCTAACCCAGCTTTCTCAGTCAAAAGGGCATAGGATAAGTAGTCCTCTCTCATAAGATGTATTGCTTGCAGAGTTGCAATGCTCTGATGTACAGAGAACATCCAGTTTACACAAATAGGAGATCCATAGTGAATGAACTCATGGAGTTCCCTGGCAATCAGTTGGAACTGAGGAGGAGGGGGAGGGTCAATACCTCTGAAAATAGGCAGCCCATTTGCAGTAAGTGCGTAAGCATGGATTGAGGTGCCTAACTCTGTGCACTCACTTCTGAAAATTCTGGCTTTCATTTTGTTTGAAGTATTGTATTTAGAGATACTGCACAGTGGATGCTATTAAAATCTTGACCTTTAGTGTGCTGCAGTGTTTACTTATGGCATCTACTGTATTTCTGATACTTAAAAAGGAGTTGCTCACAAATATTGTGACTTAACAGGACTTAGTCAGGCTTAGTTCAGTTCTGTATGGCTCTGTGCTCTTTCACTTTCAAGCAAATTCATGTTCAAGCGAATTCAGAAGCAAAATGCAGTCAATTCCACCAAGTTTCTCATCTATCTTCATGTGATTTTGAGATATCCATGGTAATAGATGGAGCAGCAGAATGTGGAGTCAGTCCTTCATGTGGTCATCTCTACATCCATGGGTCTGGGGCCCTTTCCCTGAATTCCAAGGATACACACCATTGGGAGACTGAGACCACAACCTCTTCTTCTCCTGCCATAATCCCTCTGAGCTTGCTCTAGTTGAGTTTCTGGGCAATCCTCCCTTCCTGTCAGTTTTCTGGCCTGGCAAATTTCTTCACAGGAAGAGACAGTTAATATTAAACTTTAATACTCTCGGCCAGATCTCAGTTGGTATAAATTGGCATAGCTCCACTGAAGTCAATGGACTTATGGAATTTATACCAGCTGAGGAACTTGCCTACTCTTTTTTTCTGAGAAAGTTTCATTAACCATTCTTGCTTTGTTGGTTACTATTGTAAGAAAATAGAAATAAGCCAACTACTGGGAAAGATTTTATTATGGTCTTATTTTTTTTCTGAGTGAGGAGATATGCGGTTTTTTAAAATGTCTTTTACCTCAGCTGAAATCCAGTTCTCTCTTTTTATAGGACATTTAATTTAAAAAATATATTATGATTGAAGATAAAGATCTCTCTATTACAGTTCAATGAACTTTACTTCATGGCTTTATTTCAACATATCAGTTTCTCATTTATTTCATTGCAGAGTGGAATTTACCATAGCCCTGTGGTAAATTTCTTACATTAACAGGTTATATTACAATTGAGAGAACATCTGATAGGTAACATCCCATTTATGCAGGGGTACTGTACTCTAGTAATTGACAGTGGAGAAATAGTAGAGTAGGAGTTTTGATGAGGGTTTTTTTCATTTTGTTTTTAGCAATTTTACACTAATATACATCTGCTGCATTTTGTTCAGTAAGATAGAGGTAGGTGGTTGCATTAGATCTGAACGACCAATAAAATCACATGTGAGCCTCAATGAGGCATGCAAGCGAGGCATATTCTAGGCAAATATCAACAACAATTGCCTTTAGAGTAGACAAACTCAGATATTTTGGTCCTTCACAGACAGACCTGCACAGCCTCTGTTTAATTCTGAAACATACTTAACATATGAGGGGACCTGACAGGAAATGAATCATTTCTATTTTTATGGATGAGATTCAAAATCTCTTTGACTTCAGAAAGCCAGAGTTAACTGAACATGTCTTTCTTATCTTGATAGTACCTAGACAGTGCCCTTTGTCTGTCTTCAGAAGATTTTTAAGGTAAAATGACTCTACTCCTTTGATGAAATATGTGCAAGAGAGAGCTGTGCTGTGAGTGCAAAATCCACTCAGAACATTTTCAGAAGCCCTAAAGCAGTTTAATCAAATGAGTTTATCAACCTCAGTGAAGTAATACTGTCTGTTTAGATGGGCTGGTAGATAGACAAAAATGAGCCTGTAGAATCCTGTCATTTGGAGGCTTTTAGCTCTCTTGTTGCATATAACAGTGTTTGTAATCAGATGTAACATGACAGCAACACCTTGACAGGCTGAAAATACTCTACACTTGGAAACTTAATGCACTAAGACTGCAGACACATTTTTATTTTAGCTATGTCATATTTATGTATAACAGGAGGATTTTTCTGCTAATCTGCAATAGAAAGATTGAAGAAATATTGAAGTTTTTATTGTTTTAATGCACTGCTTAGATATTGTTTCATCTACTGAGGAAGTTTAACTTTCCCCAGTCATGCTAATTTACTTGGACAGCCATTCAGATCCACAAGACAAGCTGAAAGAAGTTTTCTATTTATACTTCTGCTCCCTGAAGTATGTGTGTCTGATTTTATAGCTGCTAATGTGTTTCTTAACCTCATATTATTTACCATGTTGGTGGTGAGTGGAAGGAGACAGAGAGAAGGAGACCAGCCTCAGGGAAGGGCTGTTCATATGAAGATTTTATTCCAGTAGCTCTTATCCTGTGGTTCTATAGCTTCACACAATTTTTTGAGGTACCAAATTGTCTCTTTAGGTGATCCTCAAATATGGTTGGAACAAGCAGAATAACCCCTATACTGTCTGACACACAAGGAATAAGGCTGAGTCAATGGACCAAAGCCATCCTCCAACTCTCCAGCCAAGAGGGGTGGAGAAGGGACAGAGAGGAGGAACACCTTTTTGCCCTTTTTCCAACCCGCCAAGAAAAGAGTCATAGAAGACAGGACACAAATTATTTTCAGGTTGGGCCATTTTTTGCTATGTTACATGCTTGCAGCAGCTTTGAAGGAGATTGCATGGGTATAGCTGGGAAAATCTGGCCCACTGATGCAATGTTACAAAGCAAACATAACCAAGAATATCATGGTGTTGTACCAGGAACGTTTTATGATACTCTGTGAATCTATTTGTTGCTGGTGTTGTTCTTTAGCCCTTTAATATTGAGTACCACACCCTGATTTTCTAGGAGCAAAATCCTGATGTTCTTATTCATTTTCACTCTATTCTAACTCAGGCAGACTCCTGCTTAAGGTTGTCTGAGTAAAGACAAAAGATGCGACCGCCCCTCTGGTTCTGCAGCTTCATGAGTAAAAAGTGATTGCCCCATGCTCCCCTCCTCATCTTCATATGGAAGAGAGCCTGTGCCCATGAGTGTGGGGTATTCATAGAATCATAGAATACCAGGGTTGGAAGGGACCTCAGGAGGTCATCTAGTCCAACCCCCTGCTCAAAGCAGGACCAATCCCCAATTTTTGCCCCGATTCCAAATGGCCCCCTCAAGGATTGAACTCACAACGTCGTGTTTAGCAGGCCAGTGCTCAAACCACTGAGCTATCCCTCCCCCAAACTATAATCAGATGTAACATGATAGCAACTCCAATTCCAATATTGTGGCTTCAATCCTGCAGGAAGTCCTATGTTGGGGTTCCATGGGATTCCAGTTCCATGGAGTTGGGGGAGATAGACTATGGATGGGGAGCTGAGTTGGATTTCCCTAACTCTAAATACGCTGGAGAAAGAATAAATGAATACGATCAGAGGCTACATTAACTTGCCCTGCTTTCTGCTCCATGTTGAGGACTCCCCTTACGTGGGGTCAAGGGGCTAGCACAGTTAGAATAGTCCATGAGAGCTATCCTTCCAGGGGCAGGCAGTCACTATGTGGGGCAGAACAACATGTGGATGTCTTTTTCCTCCTGCAGATCCCTTGAGATCCACATGGATATCAGGGAATCCATGGATTTATCTCCCTTCACCCACAGATGAGCTAATCGTGAAGACTTTGCTTCCCCTGCAAAAGGAATTCAAGAAAACTGCAGAGGTTTCAAACTCCATTCAATTTCTTTTCCTATACCTGGGTTTTTCTCATGTATGTAATAATGAGGACTTCAGCAAAGTTTTCAGGACTTGTCCACTGTATAATTATTAGCTAGAGTGTCCTATACACAAGCAGTTAAAATAAATGAAGAACATCAATTTACACCATGTGAGGATCTCGCCCAAAATCTCTATTGGATCTACATTTTTTATTTGTTTTTGTTTTATTTTACCAGACCATGAGGTCTGTATTAAAACTGCCTGCATTTGTTTTGTTTTGTTTCCCCTATCATTTATCTGGTTAGTCTATCCATATCACATACAGTAATTATTTTAAAAAGTTAACTGTGACACTATCCTGTTCTATTTTGGCTCTGTATCATACCCATCACCATATTAGTGAACCTAAATCACTTGTTCATCTAGTGCATTTTATTGCTTTTTGGATGAACACTGTTCAGACTTCATTATTTTTAAAAAAATATAAAATCATATTTCAGAAACTATTCTGATATTGCTTGTGTCCCTTGAAAAACATTGTGCAGACACTTACAAACATTAGAATGTCATTCATTTCCGAATACACAGAAACTGAGATGAATAGCAGCTTCTCACGCAACATATAGTAAAGAGCAGTAACTAAAAAAACAAAAAGTAAAACATTCATTTTCATTATTGAACATTTTTATCTTTATTATTATAATAGAATTACAGTCTGACATAAAATAAAGAGCTTTTGCTAAACTCTGTAAAGCAAATACATGCTTCTGCCATAAACAACCTCTATTAGATTTAGATTTTATTGCCACATTACTGCACTGAGGTGCAATAAACATTCAATGTCATCTTTTTAAAATTATCCCAGGAGTAAACAGGAACTGTCCTCTATAAGAGTGTATCATTATTTTCAAGGAAGACTTACTATTATTACATGGTTTAGCAAAGCACTGTAAAAAAGCTACATAGAGAATACTTTATATTTGATAAACTGTGCAATCAAATTTATACAGTATAATACTATTCACATAGACTAACAAACTAAGAGGTGATATAATGCAGTCATTGCATAGCAAAAAGCAGACTAATTAAGTAATATTCACATCTAATGTGCAAAATGCAGACCAAAAGGTAGCTATGAATAGCTAGGAAGATAAAATACCCTAAATGAACACACTAGATTAACGCCAAAAATAACAAGATAAACAAGTACACAGAAGTTAAAGAGCCATATTTTATTTTTTTTCTATACATATATCTACACATGAACCAGAAGATGAAACATCCCCTTTAATAAACTCCCATCAGATTAGCTCATCAAGTTTAGACAGGACTAAATGTTAGACAATGAAGTATTGTTTAAAAAAAAACTTCTTTTCTAAATAAACATCAATTTTGTTTAGATTGTGAGTGGTAACCTCTTGATTTATTGAGAAAGAGTTTATAAAACATTGCCTGAAACATAACTATGGAACTTGACTGTCTCATTAACTAATTTGCTGACTGTTCATTTGGCATTGTTTTTAAATTCACTCAATACCGTGTTGTGTGGATTCTGAATTAACGCTTGAAAAAATCCATCAATCTCTCAATCTCTTTGAAAAATCCTTACCTGAAATTTATATTTCTAAGAAGTTCTCAGAAGTAATGAAACTAACTAGAATTGTTTTAAAGGGAATACCATACCTGCAAAATGGACATCTTGTATTTAAAGCCCTTACATATTGTTCCTACAAATATATTGCTACAGTAAAAATGAAATGTAGTAAGTTTACTCAATAAAATCTATTTTCCTGTACATTCTTTTGTGTATGATTTTGTATTGAATGCTACATATATTACATCACTTATTGTAACAGTTATGTATCAGCAAATATAGCAGTAATATACAGATGATTTTTCTGTCTTAACAAGTATTTTACCAGTTTTACCTACTAAATATATTCCATTTTTTAGTATTTATGCATGACCTGAGCAGACCAGTCATTTATCTAATAGTATACATTGGATGGCATTGTCAAATTGCAAACTACTGTACACTTAACCACTTTACAAATGAAATTAACTCCAAGCTCTTTCTTTCCTTTTGTAGTCTTTCCAGTACCACGGACTTTTTTAATGCAGGCTCTAAATATGTTTCCTTTAGCATTTAACAACATATTAAGAGCTAAGATAGATGAACCCTACACAATATTTTAAGAACACAACTTTAAAAAAGTAAAAAAAGTACAATCTCATGCTGCATATTTACATATATTATTTAAATACTATAATTTGTCTTTCTGCTATCCATAAATTTTAATCTAAAGCTTTTTAATGTACTGTTTTATAAAAGAATACATTCAACATATCTAGAGCTTGCAAAACTTTTTTTTCTTTCTGAAACATATTGATAAATAAAAGCTACCTATAAAAGCATCCAGGTACTGGTTTGATTACACATGGGGTAAAGGGCATTTGAATTCTGCACTTAATTGTGCAACTGATTTCATGTCTTTCTAGTGACAAATTAATGCTTACAACAAGACTGCCTTAAGACAGCAGATTAAAGCATTCATTACCATTGAATCATATGTGCTGTACAGTGATAAACTGTTCCTAGAATATGCAGACTTCCTTTTCTTTAAAGAAAATTTAATATTATAAGACCAGTGACTGGGGATTGGGGGGAAGGGTGGGGAGAAGAGCTGGAAATATAATGTATCTCATGGAATTTGACAAAATTGAAAGGGTTACAGCCTTGAAAAAATACAACATAAATAGTGCTCTGTAAATGGTAAATACACTACAGTGTGTGCTACATGAACATCATAGAGTATTTTCCCCCACAATTATTTTGCATAAAAATATTTCACATACATGTACAGTATCTTTGTTGGGATATTCAGTAATAATCTATCTACAAATGGTTTCAAATTCATTTTCATTACTGAACTTTTCCTCTCCCTTCTTCAGAATCATGGTTCCCAGGTGTACACATCACATTGTTATGGCCCTAGGATACAGGGTTACTTTTTTAAAATATATATATACTTTTTTAATATAAGGAAACCTTCATTTTCTTTAAGACAGAGGCAATGAAGCAAATGGGAATTACTGTGTGTCATACTGAAAGCAATCCCCAGTGCAAAAGACTGAACAAAACTACATGAGTTAACAGGGTTATTGATGTGGAGTTGGGGCTTTCAGCTGGGGCTCTCTGTTTAAATAAGTTGCCCAGTAGACTAAATTAAAGATTCCAAAAAGCAGTGGGAAAGCTATTCTTGATAGTCGATCAATTTTGCTGACACTGTTAAAAGTTTTCTTGGGTTCTGGTGGTTTTGTTTCTGGTTTAACTTCTTTGGGTTCTATTGTTGCACTTTTAGCAATGGTAGCCAGCCCAGGGTCTCTGGCAATATTAGGGGTGTAGCTTGTTGCTGCTGCTGTGTATGTGTTATTTTTCTTAATGAGAGGATCCTTCAGTTTCTTTGGCTGGGGAAAGAAAAACATGAATTTTATTCTTGTCCACGTTTTCAATAGTTAATATTGTGATAATGTACCATAATACAGTGTTGTTGCTATATATTGAAAATATACTTCAAACTGGACTAACTAGATGTTAGGTGTGTATGTGAGATTTATGTAAAACATTGCACTCAAGAACAAGATAGAATCTCTCAGTTTAATTACTTTTCCTAGATATAAATCAACTAATTAATTCCCAAAAACATTTAGAATAACAGATACATTTTAGGATATGCTATTTTTGATAGTAAGCAAATCAATGTATTGTAATATCTGCAATATTAATCAAACAGTAGAAAACTAAATATAGTTCATTGTCTTCTGAATCAAATGAGCTTTGTGACTAAAACAAATATATTGAGTTTGAGAGATACCAAGGATGCCACCATTATAAAAGTATTTCCAAATTTGTCATTCAGATACCAAGATAAATAATGTATTATGAGTTCTAACACAACTTATCATACATATCATTTTCATCTTCCTCACACTGAGAGAGAATGCCTGTTTAAAAGGAACACAACAAACAGCTTATTGATTCCCTATTCAGCAAAATACTTGGAACTTAAGCATGTGTTTAAGGACTTGGACATATTGGAGACTTAATGATGCCTTTTGCAGGTTACCACTGGACTAGCTGACTTGCAATGGTTGGAGTTTCATTCAGAATGTGTGGGAGCTATAAAATTGTATATTCCCAGTCTATTTAAAAATATCCATATATCGCACTGAAATTTATGGACCATCCTAGAATGCTGATATTTTTAAAAGTGCTTATAGTTCAATAGAAAGTGACTGAGTTATCTTAAACATACTGGATGTGATCCTGGTCCTTGATCAGGCATTGTGCCACTCTGACCATTTAAATTAGTCTTAAAGCCTTTTAACTGGCTTGAAATCATCTGGCCTACGGTAATCTCAGCTGGCATAAAGTTGTAGGCAGTCCTACTCTACAGCATAGCCTCTATATAGGAACAAGTCAGAGCATAGGTTGAGTTGAAGGGAAAGGAAGCATGAGAGAAGTACTACTGTACTGTGTTTCAGCTATCCCTGACTATATGGAAACAACACCTACGGCTCAGAAGGGCTCTAAACTGTGTCTGAAACTGATAATGGGGCAGAGCCAAAAATCTGATCCCGTGTTCCTGGAACAGTAAAGAGAAGGTATAGATAAAAAAAAGAACCTTTAACGGATTGTTTTAATTCTATTAACTAATATAATTCCGTATATGTTTATATTTTATTTCTATTTTATTGATTTCCCCCCAAAAAATAAGGGGGGAACAGAAAAAGAAAAGAACAAAAAAAGTATGCAAACAGAGGGAAAGGAAAGGGGGGATAGGGAGGAGAAAGGAGAGTCATTTCTCATTTTCCCTCCATGAGAAATTAATAGAAGATTTCTAAGTTAGACCAAATCAACACATATCCTTGAGGCTGAGGAACAGCCTTCAAATTCCCTTCAGCACACATGTCTCAGACTATTTCAACCTAATAAATGGAATAAACAGCTGAAAAACAGTTAATTCAAAAGGAAAGAAGAGTCAAAATCAGGGAGTCCTTTGGTCATTCATCCATCAACAGCTTCAGCTCTCATATTTCTTTTTTTTTTTTCACTTTTTCTTACCTGCTCAGAACAGAAACAGCCCTAGTATTCTAGTAAGCAGTAATAAATCCAGCTAAACGAATAACTGTTTCACAGAAACCTAATAGAACAGCCATTTTGTAGTTTTACATTTTATGAAGAATGTGAGCTAGGCAAAGCCTAACTCCAGTAAGTATCTCGATATTTTATGTCCCATTGAAGTTTATGAAAAAGTAATATGACATCTAATCAGAGCCCTGAGTGATATTAGATTATAAACTTCTGTCCATCACAAGTTTGCCTTACTTGGCTTTGCCTTTTCCTTAGCATTCATGACAGCTAATTCAGTACACGGTGTACAGAGAATATCTTTGGTATGTTAATATGAAGAATATAAGGGGATCCTTAACTTCTAGGGAACACAAGAGCCATACAATCTTTAATATTTTTAAACTATTCTTGAATATTGTGTTTCATGGGATTTTTAATGTTTAATTTAGTCTCACATCAAATGGAATGTATGATTTTTGGGTTATCATTTCATAAATCTTGATTACTTAGGACACCAATATCATTGCCATATGAAAGTCTATTTGCTACACAGAACAGAAAAGATTTCAAAATTTCAGTGCAACTGGATCTCCACTAAAATGTATTTTTAAATTACCCTTAAAAGGAACTATAATGAACTTGCGAGTATAATTAATAAGGAGAGCTGAGCAAATATTTTGCAGTGAAAAGTCTAGTTATTATTTGACTTAATTTAGAAATATTCTTCAGCAAATAATTATGTAAATCATTCACATACAGTTCTTTGTAAATGTTTACTTGTTATGTTAGTTATTAGTTACAAAGGTAACATGGTTTTATTTCTATTCTCTGATTGTATGACTTATGCAACTAACCAAAATAGCATGAATTATTAATATTGCCTTCAACTACACAATTTGATTATTTTTGGTGAATATTCAAGAACTGAAGCTTAATATTGGTTTTTCCCAAATATTCACTCTACTGAAGTTTCAATACTAAACAAACAGCAAATATGACCTGTAGTGAGGCGGTGTGGCTCCCCGCCGCCCTGGAGAGGGTCGAACCCCTCCAGCCACCAGAGTGAGTGGAGCCAGGAAGCTCTGAGCCCACCCCTCAGTGGGACAGGCTGTCATAAATATAAAGGGAAGGGTAAACCCCTTTGAAATCCCTCCTGGCCAGGGGAAAGCTCCTCTCACCTGTAAAGGGTTAAGAAGCTAAAGGTAACCTTGCTGGCACCTGACCAAAATGACCAATGAGGAGACAAGATACTTTCAAAATCTGGGAGGAGGGAGAGAAACAAAGGGTCTGTGTCTGTCTGTATGCTGCTTTTGCCAGGGACAGAACAGGAATGGGGTCTTAGAACTTTTAGTAAGTAATCTAGCTAGGTATGTGTTAGATTATGATTTCTTTAAATGGCTGAGAAAAGAATTGTGCTGAATAGAATAACTATTTCTGTCTATGTATCTTTTTTGTAACTTAAGGTTTTGCCTAGAGGGGTTCTCTGTGTTTTTGAATCTAATTACCCTGTAAGATATCTACCATCCTGATTTTACAGGGGGGATTTCTTTATTTCTATTTACTTCTATTTTTTATTAAAAGTCTTCTTGTAAAAAAACTGAATGCTTTTTCATTGTTCTCAGATCCAAGGGTTTGGGTCTGTGGTCACCTATGCAAATTGGTGAGGCTTTTTATCCAACATTTCCCAGGAAAGGGGGGGTGCAAGTGTTGGGAGGATTGTTCATTGTTTTTAAGATCCAAGGGTCTGGGTCTGTAGTCACCTAGGCAAATTGGTGAGGCTTTTTACCAAACCTTGTCCAGGAAGTGGGGTGCAGGGTTTTGGGAAGTATTTTGGGGGGAAAGACGCGTCCAAACAGCCCTTCCCCAGTAACCAGTATTAGTTTGGTGGTGGTAGCGGCCAGTCTAAGGACAACGGGGGGAATATTTTGTACTTTGGGGAAGTTTTGACCTAAGCTGGTAAAGATAAGCTTAGGAGGTTTTTTCATGCAGGTCCCCACATCTGTACCCTAGAGTTCAGAGTGGGGGAGGAACCTTGACACAGGCGGAGCCCGGGAAGTAGAAAGGCACAACCCGGAAGTATAAAGGCAGGCCCTCAGAGCTCACTAGAGGACCAGCTGCCGGGGAGGCCAGATGTAGCCAGCCTAGCCCGCGACTGGGAAAACCCCACGGCCACAGGTCCACACCAAGACTGGCCAGACCTGCCCTGCGCCAGCTATCCATGGAAGTTACCGGACCTGCCCTGCGCCAGCTATCCAGGGGAGTTACCCGGCTGGCCGCTTGTCCACTGCCCCAAGGAACCCATGGTGCTGGACCCCCTGGAGAACACTGCCAGGACCCAGATACCAGAAGGAGGGGAGTTAAGAAGTAGCCCAGGGACAACCGACCCTAGTCTGGCTGTTACTCTGCCAGAACCCATGTCAGTCTGTTGCGGCCAGGATCCCCACTGACCCAGCAGTGGGTCGTTTGCTGCTGTTAGGGCCCCGGGCTGGGACGCAGTGGAGTGGGTGGGCCTGCATCCCCCCTGCCACCCAACTCGTGGGTGGCAGTCTCCCCCTCTTCCAGGTCCTTGGAGGCCTGGGCTAATTCACACATGTTGTGTTGCTCAGACCCTGCCTGAGGGCCTGAGCTACTGACTATTTGGTGCCCCGCCCTGACTCAGGGCCTGGACCTACAGTGCTCACTCTAGTTACCGCAAGGGCTGCTGAGGAAGACTCCGGTGGCTGGACGAATTCCCCAAAGTTCACTGTGTGTAGCGAGCCGGTGTGGTTCCCTGCCACCCCGAAGAGGGTCGAGCCCCGGCTTAGCCCCTTTACATGACCCCAACCAGTCAAATTGAAATTCCTTTTAAAATTTGAAAGGATGTTCATGGATTTCCTTCTCTCCCACCCACCCCGCCCCCATTCATTCAGCTCTACTAATAATGCTGCAAAGATTTTGTTTTTACAACACTATCTTCAGTTCTCATATGTGAACATTTTGCATAATTCATTCTAAATCCTTTAGTTAATGTTTAAATTTCATATAAAATAGCTATATTTCTTCCAGTGCTCATTGTCTCATTTCAAGTCTTGAGAAAGTGTCTCTTTAGTACAGAGGAGAAGATTTAAATCAAGGGAATTTTGTAGTAAGAGCCATTTAAAAGCAGATTTCTTAAATAATATATGTAATGACACGTTACATATTTTCCAGCAGATGCTTTGGTGGTAAGCACTGGAAATGTATCGGAAATATGTTTGAAGAAACAAAAGGGATAATAGTCAATGTGTATGAAAGCATGAATTAGATTAAAATAGGATCAGTGTTATGTACAAGATGAATCAGGAAATTTCTATTTTGCCTATGTAAATTAAAGAGATTTTATTGTTCTCTCAAAAAAACTTTGATATTTTATAACAAATTTATGGAAGCTACTGTATGGTCCTAAGGAATGTATGAATTGCCATATCAAATCAGGATAGTGGACCACTATCCTATCTCTGAGAGGGAACAGTAGCAAGTGATTCAGAGGGAGCTGCAAAAAAATCCAAAACCCATAGTGGACAATTATGGATTAAAATGTTTATAGGGGAAGCTTCTTCAAAAACCTCTCCATTAATGTATGGCTTCTGCTCTGAAATATAAGGGTTTATATATGTCTTTAAAATCCTAACTAATATAATTCTGAATGTTCACATTGGGCCCCATCCCAAGCCCATCTAAATTAGTGGGAGCCTTTCCATTGGCTAATGTAGTGCCCATCTTTAAAAAAGGAAAGAAGGAGGATCCTGGGAACTACAGGCCAGTCAGCCTCACCCCAGTCCCTGGAAAAATCATGGAGCAGGTCCTCAAGGAATCAATTCTGAAGCACTTAGAGGAGAGGAAAGTGATCAGGAACAGTCAGCATGCATTCACCAAGCGCAAGTCATGCCTGACTAATCTAATTGCCTTCTATGATGAGATAACTGGCTCTGTGGATGAGGGGAAAGCAGTGGACATGTTGTTCCTTGACTTTAGCAAAGCTTTTGACACAGTCTTCCACAGTATTCTTGCCAGCAAGTTAAAGAATTATGGGCTGAATGTATGGACTATAAAGTGGATAGAAAGTTGGCTAGATTGTCGGGCTCAACGGGTAGTGATCAATGGCTCCATGTCTAGTTGGCAGCCGGTATCAAGTGGAGTGCCCCAAGGGTCGGTCCTGGGGCCGGTTTTGTTCAATATCTTCATAAATGATCTGGAGGATGGTGTGGATTGCACCCTCAGCAAGTTTGCAGATGACACTAAATGGGGAGGAGAGGTAGATACGCTGGAGGGTAGGGATACGATACAGAGGGCCCTAGACAAATTAGAGGATTGGGCCAAAAGAAATCTGATGAGGTTCAACAAGGACAAGTGCAGAGTCCTGCACTTAGGACAGAAGAATCCCATGCACCGCTACAGACTAGGGACCAAATGGCTCGCTAGCAGTTCTGCAGAAAAGGACCTAGGGGTTACAGTGGACAAGAAGCTGGATATGAGTCAACAGTGGGCCCTTGTTGCCAAGAAGGCCAATGGCATTTTAGGATGTATATGTAGGGGCATTGTCAGCAGATCGACGGACGTGATCATTCCCCTCTATTCGACATTGGTGAGGCCTCATCTGCAGTACTGTGTCCAGTTTTGGGCCCCACACTACAAGAAGGATGTGGAAAAATTGGAAAATGTCCAGCGGAGGGCAACAAAAATTATTAGGGTACTGGAACACATGACTTATGAGGAGAGGCTGAGGGAACTGGGATTGTTTAGTCTGCGGAAGAGAAGAATGAGGGGGGATTTGATAGCTGCTTTCAACTACCTGAAAGGGGGTTTGAAAGAGGATGGATCTAGACTATTCTCAGTGGTAGCTGATGACAGAACAAGGAGTAATGGTCTCAAGTTGCAGTGGGGGAGGTTTAGGTTGGATATTAGGAAAAACTTTTTCACTAGGAGGGTGGTGAAGCACTGGAATGGGTTACCTAGGGAGGTGGTGGAATCTCCTTCCTTAGATATTTTTAAGGTCAGGCTTGACAAAGCCCTGGCTGGGATGATTTAGTTGGGGATTGGTCCTGCTTTGAGCAGGGGGTTGGACTAGATGACCTCCTGAGGTCCCTTCCAACCCTGATATTCTATGATTCTATGATTGATTTCAATAGCCTGTGGATCAGGCCCAACATACACATATATGTTTAATTCTTGTTTTGAATTCAGTATCACTTTGTGGCAATGAATTACCCAGGTTAATTACTCATGATATTAAAAAAGTATTAGTATTTCCTAATACCACTATTAAATCTGTCATTTTACAATTTCATTGAATATTCCATTGTATTATGAGAAAAGTTCATGTGTAGAATAGGCAAGAACCAGGCATGAAATATATTGGCAACCATCAATCCAAACTGGATCTTGTTGTACGTGTAAGAGGTCTAATCAGGTGCCTGATGAATCCGCTTATGGCAGACAAGTGCAATTAAAGAGTGACATAGCTTGTTACAAATTTTACAGATTCATGTGTTGTCTGAGTTAGAATCCATGATTACAGCATGCTGCTTTCTTCTTTCTCACTTTAATTCCATCTTCTGGATCCAAATCACTTCATTTTGAGCTGCACCTACTCAGATACTCCCTCCAAATTGGAAAGGATCCTGCACACTCCTCCCAGCTTTCCACATTGATGTTGAATGAATTCATATCATGTTTACACACATCATGGTATTGCCAAAAAGAGTGACCGTGCTTTCTAGAGCTGTCTCAAATCTCACAATTGAAAATATTCTTGGAGATATGGTCTCCTCCCATTCACCTGCCATGAATGAGCCATTGCAACCTCCTCTTCTTAGCAGTGGTTTCTAAGTGTGTCAATCCTGTGCACTCCAGCATCTCTGTGTTTGGTAATGTGTTTCCCTACTTTATTTTCAGGATCTCATGTGGAAGCTATTCAGTCTCCTGATATGCCTGGCATAAGTAGTCCAGGTTTCTGAACCACAAAGCAGGGATGACAGCACACAAGTCTCTTAGATTTGGATCTTCATCTTAGTTAATAGTTTGCTATTATTCCATGTGTATTTCTGTAAGCCTGAAATACTTAGCTGCTTTTTCAATTCTATTAATTCAGTCTGAAAGTCAAGATTTCTGGTGATGGTAGAACCCAAGTAGCAAAAGCTGTCAACAACACTAAGCGAATTAGCCTCCAGAATGGGTAAATCTTTGGTACATGATCACAGTCTTCTTGAAACTAATTGTCAGCCTGAAGCTTTTGCATGAAATCTACCCAAGGGATTTTGCAAGGAAGATTCACTATGGGCAACCAAGGCCACATCATCCGCAAACTGGAAATCTCTCAGAATCTTGGTTTTCACTCTAAATCTTGCAATGTTGATAAATGCTATCATTGCTGTCCCTAAATGCATGAAGAAGCAGTAATGAAAAGTAGATACACCCCTGTTTCATGCCACTGTTAATGTCAAAAACATTTGACTCTTTGTTTTCATACACCACAGTTGCCCTCATACCTTGATGTAAGAAATGAAAGTTCAAAAATATGAGGGGACATAAAAAGGCCCTATCTGTTGAACATATCCAAGGCCTTTATCAGATCGATGAAGACTATGTAGAGTGGCATTCATTTTTCTCTACACTTTCTCTTGAAGTTGCTTAACCAAAAATATCGTATCAATGGTGGAGTGTTCTGAGTGAAAACCGCATTGACTTTCAGGATAGATTCTTTCACCTAGAGATTGCAGCCTAGGGAGCACAATGCGAGTGACAACTTTTCTGATGATGTTCAACAGGAAGAAACCTCTACAGTTGTCACAGTCACTTCTATCCCCCTTGTTTTTGTATAATTGTACATTGCATGAAGTGGGTTCTTTGCTAAACATGGTCCATGCATGCCTGGCATCATCTACACATATTTTTTTTTCACTTGTGTTACTATGAGGTGCTTGGAGTGAAGAATCCTGATGAAATAATAATGAAAAGGTTTCACTTTGTTCTCGTTGTTGTTTATCGGTTCATAAAGCCCCACACATAGATTCTGATTTCCACAGAAAAGGATGGGATATATTTGCTAATAGGTAACTTCCACTCTTGTGGAGCCTGGTTTGAGATTCCTTTGTAGTTCAGCTATTGCTGATGGCACACAATATGACCTCTAAGTCTGAGATGCATCCCCTACAAGACCTCTCCTGCTGGGTCCCACAATGCTCAGTCTTCTCCATCGTGTTATTGAACTTACATATTAAGTGCCTGGAGTATTCAAGTGCCTGCAGAAAATACCCACTCTGTGTATCCTTTACACAGCAATATGTATAAGCAAACTTATACATACCAGACCATATCCTCAGCTGGTATAACTCAGATGCTCTCAAAATTGGGGATGTAATAGAGGAGACAAGTGCTTCAGAGAACTTTTCTCCTCTATTACATCCCCATTACTGAGGGCATCATCCTCCAGTTCAAATCTGTCTGCAATCTTGGGTTGCTGTTAGACTCCCCAGAGATACTGGGAGCCCAAAGAGCCATGGCAGCAAAAAATGTCTACTTCCACCTGTAACTGGCAGAGATTGCACCCCATACTTTCAGAAAGAGATGAGGCGGATGGTGATCCACAGAGTCATGACTTCTAGGCTTGCTCACTGCACCTTATATTAAGAAATGAAGACACAACCTGAACGAGCTCCAACTGCTACAAAACCCAGTAGTCTGTCTACTTAGCAATCATAGTACCCCACTCTTTTCACTGGCTCCCCATTGAATATGGTGTATAGTTAAAGGTCTCCATGGTATTGGACCTAGATACTTCAGACATCACCTCCCTTATCCTTCAAAAACATGGTCTGCCATGAAAGCTACATTCTAACGTCACAATTAAATAATCATTAAATAAGGGAAGGCTTTTCAGTGTGTCAGACAGAGCTTTCAAAGGGCCTGGACTTTGATGCGGGCAAACTAAATTAAATAAAAGTGTTTTGCATTAAGTTCTGAAGTTCATGGTCATGATTTCTTGTGCAGTGAGTTTCTTAATCTATTTCTTCCTACACACAAACTTTCAAAATTAGTCCTGATCCATAACCTGTGGACATCAAGGAAAATATATCCACTGCCTTCAGTGAGCTCTGCATCAGGCTCAGAGACACTGCACAGATCCACTGAGTCCTCACTCAAACACACAACATATAAACTAGTCAATCTATTCCTACTATAGGCTGGAAAGGAAAGGAAAAATAAAGAGAGACTGTTAAATAACTGGGAGGTGCTACAGTTAGGGGAGCCATATAAAGACATGACAGGAAGGGGGTGAGGAGTGTTGGAGGTATGAGCTTTCCCTTCGTGCCACAGTGTTAGCCTCAGCCAACTTGTATCTTTCAGATTTGAGACATGGGACAGAGATTATGTCTTCCTCTCTTTGCCACACAATGCTGCACATCCTGGTAGTGCTCTAAAAATGAAAATGTAACCACTATCCATGCTAGTAATTTGCATACAACAAGTGATTTCAGCACATAGTGTGACCAGCAAATCCTGAACAGAAAATGCCCAATATCCATGTAAAAAGCCTCTTTCAGTAGATTATCTAAATCACATTAGAAAACATACAGACTGAATCCAACACAAATGCCATGAATAGATATGAATGTATGTCTCATAAAATCTATTAGTAAAGGTGTTACCTTTTCAGGAACCACACTTTTGCCATCCCATGCGTAACCTCTCTTTGTGAAGTAGTTTACTGTCGCAAATTCGATGAGTGCTGAAAACACAAATGCATAGCACACTGCTATAAACCAATCCATAGCAGTGGCATAGGCCACCTTTGGAAGGGAATTTCTTGCACTGATGCTCAAGGTGGTCATTGTGAGGACAGTTGTCACTCCTGTAAAGCAAAAACGTCAGCATCTCTTTAGATCAGGTACTGTATTTTGTCTTTTACCTATCAATGTGGATTCACAAATAAAATAGGAAAAATACTTTCACCGGCTTTTGTTGTTAGAAATATATTTCCCAGCCAAAGAATATCAAATTTCAGGTTCTGCTGTGGAAATAATAATCTTGGAGGTACCCTTCTGGTTTGTGCTTTATCTTGATCTTTTGACATATGGAAGTCACTGCCCTTCACTTTAAGCAGGCTTTAAGCGGGCTGGGGGAGGGTTGTCTGGCTGGCCAGGAGAAGAGGGCAATGCTTTCTGGCTTTGAGTGGGAGGGGAGACGTAAAACTGCTGGAAAAGCAGTCAGCGTGGTGGATGACTCACCGCCTAGGAATGAGGGGTTTGAAAAGGTCAGCCTGGGCCTGCCCTCCCTCCCCCCAGGAACTGGCTGGAATTGGAGGGTCCTGGCAGAGGATCTGCTGGAGGGACATGAACAGAAATGGGGGCGGGGGGGCTGAAAAAAGCACTCCTCTCCCCCGTCCCCCAGGTGAATTGTGGGGGTTTTCACCTCCACTGCACATTTTATCCGCCGGGTTCATCCCAGACATCTAATAATAAAGTTGTGACCTGATTAAACCATATCTAATGTCTTTTGGCATAGCCAGACAATGAGGTTTGTGCTTTAGGAGATATTGTTGCTCCAACAGATACAGCCCTGAGTGGATGACAAAGGATTATTGTTGGCATTGACTACATTCAAGTAATTGTCGTTAGTCAATGGTGGACCACTTAGATATCAAGCAGATAACAGTGAAAAGGAAAATAATGTGAGTTTGGAGTAAGAGGGATAAATGTGTTTATCAGGGTTACCGATATCACATTCCTTTTGCTGAACCATCTGTAATATTAAATATCTAACAAACTGCATGATATATTTGTGTTTCTTCTAGGCAGGAGTTTGGACACTATATCTCAGAATATATACACTATATACAAGAAGTCATTGGTCCATGTAGTCGTGCATCCTGCCTGTGATGGTAGCCAGAGCAGCAACGCCTCAGACGAAGACAAAATGAAATATAATCTGCTTAACTTTGAGGGTCAGGAAGGAATTTAGATGGGTGCATTATGTCCCACAGCATGAGATTAGATTTACTGTTTTCTTAGATTGTAAATAAATTCAGTGATTCAATAAAATCTCAGAATTATTATTTTAAAATCAGGCTTAACGACCATCCTTCCAACATGAATGAAACAGGAAAAAGAAAGTCACCACAGCCCTATTGTTGTCTGGACTTACAGACTAACATAATTTCCTCTTCCAGCAAAAGAATTAGAGGAGGAGTTAATTTATGATCCAGTTCCTGATCTCACCTAGCATTTTAGTAATCATGTGGATGGTTGCAAGTCTTTTTCCATCTTGTCAATTCTTTCATTTCATGTCATAATTGCAGATAAAACAACTCAAAGTTATGCAAAGTTCAGCCAGGCATACATAGGCATGTTGGATACTTTCCACCTTACTTGTGTAAGACTGCTACAGTGCCATACAATGTTTCCCATAAAAACAAAGGATATAAATTGTTCTTGTTGCTGATTAACCTGTTCGGGGCTGAATGAAGTAGCAAACATATTTGGAAAATACGCTACTTCAATGTAGCCCAAAATAGACTAAGCTGCATGTTATGATATTGCATTTATTTGAACTGATGTTTTGTACAGGTTTCTGTGCCATTACACAGTGATGCTCTGGCAACACTAAAGAAGTTAAGTAGGACCCATGGCAATGTAATTTGCATTTTTAGGAGCAGAGCTTCATACCTGCTGGAAGAACATTTTTTCTTTAACTAGCCATGGAGTTTTTACTGACAGTAGGAGGATTACGTTGCTATCACATTGCCTACAGATTTTTGCAAGTGCAAAATTTACATCAAATCACATTTGCAAGTTACCTTGACAACTGCAGACAATTTCATGTATTAAATCACTGCTACAGTTTATAACGACTGTACTGAGCACTAATAAAAATATGCAGAGATCGAAAAGGGCCAGATAATTAAAAATATATTTAGATATCAATGACAGTATCTTGAATAATTGGTACCTAATGATGATGTGGTTTTTGTTCCTTGGGGGAATTTATAAGGTCTTCTTCTACTTATAACTAATGATTTTTTGTTGCTCTTGTACAGTAAATCCTGCTATGCTATAGTTTGTGTTTTTATTTATAGTGCTAAAAAAGGGCTATAAATCTATATACGCTGTGCTTTTCTGTGTGGGTGCATGTATGAATATGCTCAGGTGAAGTATTCAGAGACATCTCTTTTCTTCAGTGAAGTTAGGAGATTAAAAAAATAGAAACAGAACTCTAGACTTAGTTCAAACATATGTAAAAAAAACACACAAGTATTCAGCAAAATAATTTTATTCTGAAAGGAAAACTTTTAAAATGTTTACATTCTTGAAGGGGTTTCGTAAGGCTTTAAAGACAGCTGCCTGAATAATATAGTGTATTATTGTATGTTATTTTTTTGATACATGGGGTAATTTGGATCCCATTTATGGCCAACATAACTACAACATCATGAACCAGCAAGTTGGTATTGTCAACAATAAAAAAAGAAAGCAAAATGGAAGAAAATGAGGTTCCATATCTTTTTTAAATGCATACATCACTGCTGTAAATATTCCCAGCAGCAATCTTTGAATGTATGTCTTTTTAAGGGGCCCAATCTACTCTGTGACAAAATTGCCAAGATTCGACTTTTGATACCAATTTCAGAAGTGCGTTTAAAGGATTTGAATGTGTTGCACTTCACACCAGTTTGTAGGTCCCCTTTTATACAAATTAGACTCAATTAGACTCTCCTATACTCCATTTAGGGACTTCTCTACATTCATATCTACTTACCAACATGGAGCTTACACACCATGTGAGCATTTGGCTCTCTGAATCTAAGGATGCCTAAGCTGGTGTGATTCACCTGAAGAGGCATTGGGAAAGTGGGCTGGAGCAGGAAAAGCAACTAATGGGGATATTTTGAGAGGTAGGTGAAAATAGGCGTAATACAGCTGGAATTACAGGTGCTTCTCATGACCAAGCCCTTAGACTGACGTCTGAATTTGGTTATAGATCTCCAGCTTTACTTTGCCACCATTAAAAGGCAGAGTTCCTCCTGCGACTAACCTCCACATGTCCTTTGGAGCCTCTTCTTTGTCATGCTCTTGCACTGCACTGAGGGAGAGCTGTTGGTGCAGAAACAAGGTCTGCTGCATTTATGCCCTTCCACTCCTGCCAGAGGCATTCTCAACTGGCCAATTATAGCTTGAGCAACACAAAAAGAACTGGAGCATATTGAAGAACTCTCACCTCCCTTTTTCTTTAATCAAGTGCTTGTTGTTAGATCTATCTATTTATCTATTTGTTTGCAATATTGGGGAAGACCTGAAGAAGAGCTCTGTGAAGCTCAAAAGCTTGTTTCTTGCATGAACAGAAGTTGGTCCAATAAAAGCTATTACCTCACCCATCTTGTCTGTCTGTCTATCTATCTTGATTTTGGATGTGAAATAGGTTAAACAAAAGCCCCAAAGAATACTCTAGCTGTTTATTTCTAATTTTAAAAAAATGTGTATTAAAATGTAATAGCAAAAACCCCAGGGAACCAAAAGCAGGTGTGACTATATCATCATAGAATCCCTTTCATTCATCCCTGCCTGAATTCCACTCAGAGAGAAGACAATAGGAATTTTGTCACTGATTTCCGTAGCAGCACTGGGCCATAACAGTATCTGAGGAGCTTGCAGATGAGATCAACCCTCAGAGTTATTAAAGCTGGGAGTTTCAACTGGGGCAAGAACGTCAGGTGAACAACTCCCTTTGACTAAATTCCCTTTGAAAATCCAAGCCAAAAGCTGTATTAACCACTTTTGTTTTATGAGAAACAGTCAATGCACACTTTCTCCTAGTCTGACAGCTGACATCTAAACTTTTTCTGTACATTACATAATTCATAGATTCTAAGGCTAGAAGGGACCATTATGATAATCTAGTATGAGCTTCTGCATAACACAGGCCGTAGAACTTCCCCCAAAATAATTTCTAGAGCACTTCTGCTAGAAAAACAATTTAAAAATTGTCAGTGATGGAGAATCCACCATAGCCCTTGGTAAATTGTTTCAATAGTTAATTACCTTACATGGTAAATATTTGCAGCTTATTTCCCATCTGAATTTGTCTAGGTTCAACTTCCAGCCATTGGATCATGTTATACTTTTTCTCTGATACACTGAGGAGCCATTTATTAAAAATATGTTCCTCATGTAGCTACTTATAGATGTAATCAAGTAACCACTTCACATTCTGTTTTTTTAAGCTATATAGATTGAGCTTCTTGAGTCTATCAGCATAAGGCATGTTTTCTAATCCCTTTATCATTTTCATGGCTCTTCTTTGAACTTTCTCCAATTTATCAACATCCTTCTTGAATTGTGGGCACCAGAACTGGACACAGTATTAAAGCAGTGGTTGCACCACTGTTAAATATTGAAGTAAAATAACCTCTCTACTCCTACTCAAGATTCCCCTGTTTATGCATCCCAGGATCACATTAGCTTTTTAGGCCACAACATCACACTCATTTTCAGCTGATTATGCACCATGACCTCCAAATCCTGTTCAGAATTACAGCTTCCCAGGATAGAGTTCCCCCATCTTTTAAGTATGGCCTAGTCTTTGTTCCTAGATGTATACATTTACATTTAGTAATATTAAGATGTATATAAGCTAAACCCTTTGAATATTCCTTTTCATTTTTTATATAAATCAAGATAGGCAAAGATGTTCAGATCTGAATCCAGATTAGCATAATGTCATTATTTTTCATTTTTGTTTTTGATATATAGCATTTTACTATTTATTCTTTTAAATAAATTAATTAGTTTGGACCTTTTAAAAAATCATCTGTTGCAATATCTTCAAAGTGAAACATAGTTCTTATCCAGTTCTCCAATGTCACATCATATATTAAAGTTAAAGTAAGGGTGCTTTTCTATATGTAGCATATGACCCTAGCAAGTTTTGTTTATTTGTTTGTTTCACTTACCAAATACAGTTCTTGCTGGAACAGATTCTCTGTTAAGCCAGAAGGACACCTGGGACAGAATCACTGTCATGATGCATGGTAGATATGTCTGAATGACAAAGTAACCAATCTTTCTCTTCAAATGGAAGTGGGTAGTCATAACAACATACTCCCCTAGAAACCAATAAAAATAAAAGACAGTGAGACTCTTTCACATATGCACAGATTAGAATCTGTGTCCCAAGTTTTTGCATGAGTAACAATTTCTTCATCATTCCTGTCCACTGTTATTAACAACTTTGTTTGAGACAAGTTTGGTTTAGGTCTGAAGAAAATTTTTAATAACGAATTGATGATGGTGCAGGGGCCTTCCATCTTAAATTCAGCCCAGCTGGGTAGTGAATAAAATTTAATGTTAACTGATTCAGTGTCCTTTATGAAATGGGAGCCTTACTCATCGTAAATCAGAAAACCACCATAACCAATACCCTTGTACACAATGTTCAAAGATTAAATGAACCCTAGCGACTGATGCTTAGAAGTGGTTCATCCAGATCAGGCTAAGGACACAAGGATTAGTCCAGTTTATTTCTGTTTGCATTGCCATAACCTGTGCTCTACCTGTTCTGAAGATAGAAGGCTAACATTCTAATTCTATTAATTCAGTACCTTCCAATAATAATACTTTCCCTAAAAGTAAATGGCTGCTGATGAATTATGACAGAATTCTGTCCATAACTAGCTTTTTTGGATGTTGCAGAAACATAAAGAAACAGCATTCCTGTGAAATTTGGAACCATACAAAAGGTTTTATAAATCTCAGTTGCCAGAATACAGCAAAAAATACCTCAATTTCACTCTGTTATTTACAGACATTATTGAAAATGCAATATTTTGAAAAGCAATAGTCCCAAAAGATTTGAAAACGTATTAATGTGACTTAATGTTCAGTATAGACTGACTCGCAATACAAGCTTAGAAAAGATATTAGCTTAGAAAAGATACACGTGGCTTTGAAACTGAACAAAACCCTCCTGCCTAAATAAGAGATGACGCATGAAATTACTGTGGTTCTCTTTTAAAATATAAACAACTGGCAACAGCACTGGCAAAGGAAAATCCTAAATTGGATTGAAAAACTGTGTCTAGACATTGACCGCTTATGCACCAAGCATGTCAAATGCCCTTTTTCTCTAATTCAGATTCTAGAAGAACATTCATGTGAACATTCTTGCCCAACATATAACCCTGAGGGAAGCTTATAAATAAGATGTGACAATACTCCTAAGATGTTTGAATATACATTAAAATACAATGGCAGAGTGGGGGGGGGAATCAATTATGAGCTGAGTGGTAGAGGAAAGGATATATGAAGAGAAAGTCATCTCCAAAATAGAACTGGCAGGAGCATTATACTCAAGTAAAAACTAAGTAAGATGACTGGTGTGACCTCACCCTCCTTTTTTATCATCCACTTATCTTCTTTTTTGTCTGTGTCCGTTTTTTTGAAGGGTGCCCAATATAGCTCGTAAAGAAGAATTAATCTAAAATATGACAGGGGGAAGCTATTTTAATGTAATCAGATACAGAATAATCACAATGGTATTTAAGCATTAATTCATTGCTTGTGGAGTACAAGCTAAGAAGGACAGAGAGTTAACATATCATAGTACTCTGAAGCTTTATTTGGCTGCTTAAATTATCCAAGTATTTTTTGACCTGTGAAAAATGAGAACAAGATTCCAAGCATAAAGGAAATTAAAAAGACTGGGATTAGTGTGGGCTTGGTAACTACTGTAGCTGCTTTGAACTACCCAAAGGTAACACTGTAAGTGACATATTGCTGATGACCACACAGACTGACAGTAATGCCTGCTATTAAGTTACAAGATAAAATCCTTTTCATTAACTCTGAATGCATCTAAACTATCAATGGACTGTAGTTAATTATTAAAAGACAGCAGCCCTTTGAGAGAGGTTGATTTAACGGTGAGAAGTGTATCGCTCTTCTGCTATTCTCTGTACATCTAGCTTCTTGTATATCGTGGGCTTTCTTTCATTGAAATGTATAGGGGCATCCACTACAACTACTGACTACTGTCCACTGACATTTATCAGTCATTCCCCGATAATACTATGTTTTCAGAAGTTTATAACTCAGCTATATGCTTCACTTTAGGCCAAAAGTTGTATAGGAAAAAGACTGCTCATAAGTTATCAAAAATATATTTAACCAGTTTTAGCCCCTGATTCTGAAAAAGCATTTAAACACATGCTTTAATCTAAGCACGTGCTTAAATCCCATTGACTTTAAGACATTTGATAGACTGTTGGTTCATATGGTACACTATGTCCTATTCATATTGTTTTATTTAATTTTAACATGTTTTTAAAACTCTGTTTTGGAACCTTGTCAGTCCTTTAGATAAATAATATCTATTTTATAAATGGGCCATTTGTTTTTCATTTTACTTATGACATGAGGGTTAAAACAATCTTAACTAGAGTTGTGCTTGAACCAGACCACCACATCTGAATACCTCCAGCCCCTAAATCCAAGTGCAGGGAAAGGTTTGATCCAGATCCAAGCCCAAACTTTATTTATGAGGTTTATCTCTAGCAATCAAAGTTCAGATATTTAGCTGGTATAAATCAACATAGCTCTACTGGGGAACATGACAGATAGTCAATAACAGCTATTTCAGAGCTATTATCCTATTTTCTGTGTTTACTTTTTTAAATGGTCCCCGGGTTTCAAAATAGAACATAAAGCACACACATAGGTGTGTGCTGTAATACCAAGGGACAGGTGGTTTGAGTTAGACAAATCATTAGCCATAATTTTATATTTTCTTATAGTTGTAGGTAGAAATCAACCAGTTTCTGGCCTTTAAACCACAATAGTAATATTTATACAGTATAACTAACTAGAAATAAAATCTCATTTAGAAAAGTGTCCTCTCAGCAAACACATGGAGCATAAAGAAATAAGAATGTAACAGTTATTGAGCACAAATACTGATGATTTTCACTGCAAAACAATATTTTCAAGGTGTCAAAATGATTTCCATGTAAATGGAAATTTGTATGCGTCCTTTAAGCATCTGTTTTTCTTTTCACAAAACCTTGCAGAAAATAAAGGACATTTTAAAGACTTGCTACATTGATAAGAAATGCAATGATTGTTGGGGAATGACAATAGTTTCACATGCATCTCAAAAATGAAAAAGGTTTCAGTGACTCCTCTTTCATTAAACGTACTAGTAGCAGCAATAATAGTTATTTATAAATAACATTTACTAAATCAATGTAGTAGTGACAGCTACATGCAAGGTAAAGGATATAGTTAGGTCAGATTCTTCCCTTGCCACCATACAATAGTCAGAACACTGAAAGGATATTTTAGTCCAACTACGTGTGGCATATGCAAACCTCTTTCTATAGCCAGTTTGGAAGTAACCACCATCCTGTTCTAGATCTGAAAATGAGGGCACAAAGTAGTGGCTATGAGAGTGGCAGAAAAGAAGAGAGAGAATCAGGTGGATTGGTCCAATTAAAAATCCTATACCTTGGAGAATGTTTGTAGTGCCCCAACACCCAGGAAACCTTGGAAGCTAGGAGGGATACGTGTAAAAGGCAGCCACCTGTTTATGCATGGAATTTTTGGCAAATCCAAACCTCATGAGTACACATCAAAAAACTCTGCAAGATTGTGGTGACTTCTGGGTATTCTTCTGGCTCTGTTGAAACATGCCTCCAGCTTTCATCCAGACCACACCACATGATCCACTGTCTACAGCCAAGCTCTACTATACAACCACATTTGCTCCAACCCTTCAGACAGAGACAAATACCTACAAGAATCTCTATCAAGCATTTTTACAACTACAATACCCACCTGATGAAGTGAAGAAACAGATGGACAGAGCCAGAAGAGTACCCAGAAGTCACCTACTACAGGACAGGCCCAACAAAGGAAATAACAGAACGCCACTAGCCATCACCTTCAGCCCCCAACTAAAACCTCTCCAACATATCATCAAGGATCTACAACCTATCCTGAAGGACGACCCATCACTCTCACAGATCTTGGGAGACAGGCCAGTCCTTGCTTACAGACAGCCCCCCAACCTGAAGCAAATACTCACCAGCAACCACACACCACACAACAGAACCACTAACCCAGGAACCTATCCTTGCAACAAAGCCTGTTGCCAACTGTGTCCACATATCTATTCAGGGGACACCATAATAGGGCCTAATCACATCAGCCACCCTATCAGAGGCTCATTCACCTGCACATCTACCAATGTGATATATGCCATCATGTGCCAGCAGTGCCCCTCTGCCATGTACATTGGTCAAACTGGACAGTCTCTATGTAAAAGAATAAATGGACACAAATCAGACGTCAAGAATTATAACATTCAAAAACCAGTTGGAGAACACTTCAGTCTCTTTGGTCACTCGATTACAGACCTAAAAGTTGCAATTCTTCAACAAAAAAACTTCAAAACCAGACTCCAACGAGAGACTGCTGAATTGGAATTAATTTGCAAACTGGATACAATTAACTTAGGCTTGAATAGAGACTGGGAGTGGATGGGTCATTACACAAAGTAAAACCATTTCCCCATGTTTATTCCCCCCCTCCACCCCCTACTGTTCCTCAGACGTTCTTGTCAACTGCCGGAAATGGCCCACCTTGATTATCACTACAAAAGGTTTCTTCCCCCCCCCGCCCCCGCTGTCCTGCTGGTAATAGCTCACTTTAAGTGATCACTCTGGTTACAGCGTGTATGGTAACACCCACTGTTTCATGTTCTCTATGTATATAAATCTCCCCACTCTATTTTCCACTGAATACATCCGATAAAGTGAGCTGTAGCTCACGAAAGCTTATGCTCAAAGGTGCCACAAGTACTCCTTTTCTAATTGCTGCAGTAACTCCCACGTTTACATTTCAGGGAGATGGTAGTTCCCATAACTGAGTGGAGTAGAAAGCAAAAACAATATTTGATTATTAACCATGTTTGAGCTGCAGTAGTATTTTGTTTAGGGCAAGTGTTATGGAGAAAAGATTCCACTTACAGATCTTTGTGAAACAGTGACTTTGTGAATGATAGATCTGTTTCTTCCACAACTGTATTCCTTTATCAGGTATTAACTGAAGAAGATTCTGTCGTATGTGCAACTTTGGTGCAAAGAAGATTATTTAACTGGCTTATTTTTAGGATTTAATAACTGTTGTTTTCAGTCCTTTGTAATGTCCCTGCATCTGTACAGTAACAGGTCTTTGTTCCAGAAGGTATCCACTGTACAAAATTCAGCTATATGTTTAGCCACTTATGCTTGTGCAGGAGGAAGTAGGAAAAAACCATATGGAATATCTCCAAATATAATTCAGTTTACCTATGAGAATGCTCCAAAAATGATGATCGTGGTGGGATTACATTTCTTAGGTCTGTCTTCGGTTGTTTAAAGATCTATTATCTGTCTTTCTTAAGTATTTATAAGGTACCTATCTCCTTTGTATTGAATTATCATGTACTATATCTAGTATTAACTACATGGTTTAAGTATCTTTCCAAGTTTCTGACTCTTTATGTACCTTTTTACCTTCCATTGGGTAGAGGAAAAAGTCAACTATTTTGGTCAAAATAGTTCCTAAGCGGCAAAACTGATTCAATTAGGCTTTTCTGCACCAGAGATTTCAGCCAGTGGAGATGCACTGCAACAATCACTTAGCATAGGCAGAAAAAGCCTGTTAAGCTGTACTGGAACAAATCATGGTTTAAATTGGTTTTGCCCTTCTATACCAAAGGATTTGCACAGGTGCAGCTAGCCCAGTTCTGGCCCTTGAGGGTGTAACTTTAGCAATTCTCCCTGTAGAAGAAGCCTTAGTATCTTTGTCTCAGTACTTCTTGAATTTTTTTTTACCTTCCTTATGTCACAACTCTGGTCTCTTGCGAAGGGGCATTGTTCCTTTCTGATATTGTCAGAATGACACTGTAATCAGTCTCAGAGCCTACAGGCTCAAAGCCAGAGATCTTTAATAATTTTCTACTCAGGTAAAATCCTATTCCCTTCAGTGAGAGTTTTGCTAAGTAAAATGTGAGTCCTCAGTCATTCTCTATTACGTCTGCACTCAGATCTGGCCCTTCTCTGTAGAATGGGGAGAGGTTAAATTCCTCTACGGCTCCATCCCTTCCTTGTTGGCACCCTGCAAAAAGCCCTCCACAGGGATCGCAGATACACACGTGGGGAGGAGGTGAGCCAGAGACAAAAATGGGGCCTAGGAAGGGCAAGAATCATTCATTCATGAAGTCCTAAAGGGGATTTATGCTGTAGAGGTCACGCTGTATTGTGGAAACCCCTTTTGTGGGTGGTCAAAGAAAGAGCCACATGTGGAGTATTGCCAAGCATCATGACCCCATTGGAATCAGCACTGTCTGGGAACTCGAGGGGGGCAGGACATCCAAAAGCAAGGCTTGAGGCACACGACTTCCTCAGAAATATCCCTGGCCTCTGGCATTCCCAAGATACATGGGAATGAGGCAGAACCCTCTGCTTTGTCCTTTCGGGGAGGGAGAGGGCAATCTAGCTTTCCTTCTTACCCATCTACTAGGTAGAGAAATTCAGATGAAACATCATGAGGAAGTCTCACAGAATTTTCCTCCCATAGATCCCCTGTTGAGGTCAGTTCTACAAGACAGAGCAACAGTGGCTAGAGTAAGGAGCTTAGGATGTGATCCTTATTGTTTATCACTTTTATTGGCCTTTAGCACAGGAACCTTGGGTGACATTCTGGCCCCACACAAGTAAATGGCAAAGCTACCACTGATTTCAATTAGGCTAGGATTTCACCCTTTGTCTTTTTATTTGCCTGTGAAGCACCTTGTACGCCTTTAGCACTACATAACAAACAACCATTATTAATACATTTTAAACAGCTCTCTTAATTTTGTTTTGATATTATTGCACACTTGAACTCCTTATTTCTTCTGCTTAAGCTGTATCATTCCTGATGGAACTGATGAAATAATTCTTGAGCAGTGATTTGAATTTTACATTCTGTTTAGTTTTCTAGAGTGGACCTGCAAGTATCCTAGCAGATCCTTTTTTGTTCTGAAATGTAGTTGACTCACTAGGTCTGTTTGTAAATTCCCGAAGCTGTGTAGTCACGGGAAGACTGTATTAGAGGGCTCACTCTCAGTGCACTGTTTTTGTGAATAACATTAAAAAAGCTCTTTATTTATTCAGGTGTAAATGTACTACTGTAATTGATCCACTGGTTCTGTCACTTTCAATATAATGTGGCTACTTCTCCTAATGGAGCAATTCTTTATGATCCATTGACCATTCAATCCCATCAACAGTGTCATAGCTTCTTGATACCTAACTTTCAGCTTAATATTGCTTTTAAGAACTAGCCAAAATAAATAAATTAAAGCTATTTGAAATGAATGCTGAGCAGTGGAAGAGCAAAATTTTTCATCCTGCCCAGAAATCATAGCCATATGATACTATGATGGTGAGTGAGTATTGTTTGTTTATGCCTGGCAGCAAATAGTTTTGCACTGGAAATTAACAGATCAGATTTAATCATCTGTAAGTAGCACCAAAAATAAAAATACTTTGCACTTATCTGTAGTAACTTCAATTAGGGGATCTCAGAGCTTTTAAGATACAATAATAAATTTAGAACTGAAGCACAGAAAAATATTTAATGACTTCCCTAAAGTCAGACAATAACGTCTGTGGCGGAGCTGGGACTTGAACCCAGATTTTCTGACTCATGATCAGGTTCCTTAAGTAAAAGCCTATTCTTCCATCATAGATTTCATGGGTGAACAAATAAAAGTTGGTGCCTTTTAATAGGACTTCTACATCCCACATTTGGACTTTCCAATCAGCATTTATGCTTGTAAAACAAAATTTTTGCACCCAAAGTAACTGTTTGGGAGATGAAATATGAGATTTTAACACCCTTCTAGAGTGCTTATATTTCAAATTTTGTCTTTCTGTTATTAATATTAGAAGTCCATTTTAAGCCTACTTTACTGTAATTATTGAACTTTTGTTAATTCTAACCACAACTGTGCTTCAGTTCTCATGATATATTTAAAACAACAAACAGGTTTGCCTTCTGCCCTTATATGGCCCTTTATCTAGCATATAAGCTCCATATACAGTGATTTATAATGAAAAAAATATTTCTTCGCAAGATATTGTCCTTTCTCATAACAACTTGTAATTTTTCCCCCATTCATAGCAGGAAACTATCACAGTGAGAAGATAGAGAGATGATAAGAATGAGTTGAATACTTCCTTTTTGATATACATTACTATATTTCTTCTGCTTAGATACTGTTTGTCACTATTGTAGGCTTCCTATTGATAAAACATTTTAACCATCAGTTCAAGTGTGAAGATATTTACTGTACCAGAACACAGTGCCATTTTAGATGTCAATGCCCTCCTATTTACAATCACTTTGCATTACAATTTTTATCTCTTTTACTTTTTAAGTTCTGTTCTGGCAGGTTAAAGCATCTTATCAATATAATTTTTTCTCACGCCCAACAAGACAATGCTTTATTACACACCTGTACTGGACTGAACAATTCCAGAGTCCACAGTTTGCCCCAGAAGATCATATTGGTTCAATCGAGAGCCATCTTCAGCCACAACCACAGACCTCGCTGGTTCCCTTGTCCATTCATACACAACCTCTGCTCTGGTATAGGCATCTAATTTAAAAGAAAAAATATTTCATTTCCTAGCCTTTTACATTATATTGCAAAGGTAGAGTACTGCCTTTTAAATCCGAGAGGAAGAAATCCATCTCTTCCCCATCCCATTCCTGATATTGAAAAGCCTGAGTATATCAGACTTTGTGCAGGAAACACCAAGCGGGGATGAGGCATTAAATCTGCATCCCTTCATTCATGGGCATGCCAAGGACCACTTCCATTTTTCTAGCTTCCAGACCATGATGGGAGACAGCAGCCAGACCCCTCTGTACCTATATGCATTGTGGGTTGGGCCACGGGGTCCAAATAAACCTCCCCCAGCTAAGCTTCAATGGTCTCCTTTTCGTCAGCATGATTAGAACTCTACCGTCTGCATGGACACCCCATCTGTAGACCATCATTCCCCACTCACCCTGTTTTATGAGACTTAAATGGCACAGAGGCCACAAATTCATCTAATCCCAGACAGGCCTCCACGTTGGACTATATTATCAGTTTGTATGCAACACGTTGGGGTGTAAATATATCTTGCACTAGCATGACATGCACTTACTGTCTGTGTGGACCCTTCAGAACACTAGAGTGCTTTGATCTACCCCGCTTTGAAATTAGAGTAGATCAAAGCACACTACGGAACTTTTAGTGCTTGGCAGTAGGGTCGGCATAGACAGTGCATGGCAGGATAGTGTGGGATAGATTTACATTCCAGCTTGCCATGCACTAACTGCTCATATAGACAAGCCCTGAGACTGCCTGGGCCTGGATGACTCTGAACTATGCTGAATATATTTTTCTATACCTGCTATCTCTGGAGAGTGCTGAAAGTCCTTATCTTTGTTCACACTTACTTACATTTATATACTTAACAAAAAGAAAGAAAACAAGCTTTGCAGTTCACTATAGACTCTCTTCCCATTCTCTGCAATCCAGTTAGTCTAGTGTGTTACAGAAATGAATCAGTGGTATTACACACATACCATTGCATTGCATGTTCCAGTCAAGTATTTGTGTCCTGTAATGACTAGGTCACTAAGCAAAAATCAAACTATATGTGAATATTTTTTCTCTTCATGTTGTAAATGATTCATCCATCATTTTTCCTGGTATAGTATTCTGCAATCTAATGGACCTCACTTAGAGCACTTAGTGTGGGAGCATGTCTGTGCAAGTTTGGGAGTGGCAAGTGGCTAGGAGAGCCTGGCATCTTATTTACGTGACCTCACTTGTGGGCTAATAGCTTACTATATCAGTACATAAGATGTACTTGGAAGCTGAGAAGATGGAGTTGATAGAGAGTGGTGATAAAAGGAATTTTATGGGGTTTGCTCCTGCACCATCAAAGTAAAAGGGACCGTTGCCATTTGTCAGTGCACTGACTTCCACTGGAGTTGGATCAGCCATTAATAGCGTACATTATTTCAAAGTAACAATGTAAATAAGTGGTAACTTTATTGAAAACCATGGTAAATGCAAAATCATGTCCTAGTAACTGTGCAATTAATTCATACATGCAAACATTTTCCCATTAATCTGTATCAGCATAATGGAAAGGTGAAAATATTATTCCTCAATTGAAAGCACTCTACTAATTCTGGAGTATGAGGACAGGTTGGAAGACAAGGGTCTGAATTTCAAAAGTGCTGAGAACCCAAAACTCCATTAGAAGTCAGTGAGAGTTTTGGGTTCTCTGCTCTTCTGAAAATCAGTTTGTCTTTTCAAATAACTACAGTATTACAGATTCATAGACTCATAGAACCATGGGATTAGACGGGACCACAAGGATCATCTACTTTAACCCCCTGCCAAGATACAGGATTTGTTGTGTCTAAACAATCCAAGACAGGTGGCTATCCAGCCTCCTTTGTAAAACATCCAGTGAAGGAGCTTCCACATACTTCCTGGGCAGTCTGTTTCATTGTCCTACTGTTCTTACAGTTAAGAAGTTTTTCCTAAGATTTAATCAAAATCTGCTGTGTTTTAGTTTGTACCCATTGCCTCTTGTCCTGCCCTCTGTGGCAAAAGAGAACAATTTTTCTCCATCTTTTATATGGCAGCCTTTCAAGAATTTGAAGACAACTATCATGTCCCCCATTAATCTCCTCTGTTCTAAACTAAACATACCCACTTCCTTCAGCCTTTGCTCATATGGCTTGCATTCCATCCCTTTGATCATCTTTGTCGCTCGCCTCTGGATCCTTTCCAGTTTCTCTACATCCTTTCTACACATTGGTGACCAAAATTGGACACTGTACTTCAGCTGAGGCCTAACCAGTGTGGAGAAGAGAGTTGTCAGCTTTGATTTCAAATTCATTTTGTAACTCCCCCCCCCCCCCCGAAGGTAGAGATGCAGGTATTAGATAAATGACAACATATGTACTATGCCCTTATTACCACTGCTGCTTTCCTGAGTGACTTTGGTTTTATATGAATGGAAAATGTTAACTGAACTGACAATCAGATTTTTTGCATAGAGGTGAGGAGAACATCTGCCTTTCTGATATTGTCCTTGCCAGCATATGCCTTTCTGTTGTTCCAGAAGCCTCTTAAGCATTTGTTATAAAGTGCCCCAGTCAACTGGAACCTCCTCCTGCTTAGGATGATATTTTGGCAAGTTATTTTAGTTTTGGAGCATTTACTGGCCTTGACAACATGGGCAGAATTCATGGAATATATGTGCCACCCCCATTGCTGTGAGACCTTTCTAGAATCAGTTCCAGAAAGAAGTATATAATGATGGAGGAAATGAAAAAGCTCTTGTCCAGCACAATTCAATCCAGACATTGCTGGGCAATCACTGCTGTGTCAAGCCATTAGCTGTAATGGTTGCTCTCATTTTGGCCAGAAAATCCATCCTAAACCTTAAAAACTGATACATTTTTGCTAACTTTGGTGGGGGGTGGTTTGATAAAACAGCATTTTCCTAGGAAAAAAACATTCCATCAAAAAATTCTTAACCAGTTCTAATTCTGAGACCTTAGCTCCAATCCTAGGGCCATATCATCCTCTCTGGGAAAATGAGTGTAGCATACTGTAAACTGTCAAAGTTTTCTCCTTATCATGCCATTTAGGAAGAAATGTTTGCCATCTCACCCCCACGATATGATTCACCTTCTTCAGGGAACAGGTAGTGATTTCAGATCCCTGAAGACCAGGGAATTCTTTATAGAGGACCTGTGCCCCCACAATAACTCCAAGCTACTACATAAGCCAGCGACTTGGTAGCTTAGCTTTTTCTAGCCACCACACTTGGAAGCCAGCTTAAAGTGGGGGTTCTACTTCACCAAGCATCTTAATGATGACTGGATCACCATTAACTGATTCACAAAGTCTCTGCAAGTTTGGTGTTGAGATGATATTGCACAGATTAGCTATAACCTTTATTCATGCCTCCAAAACTACAAAAGCCCAGTCTCCAGGGAGCTTCAGAGCAGCAGAAGTGGAATGATGCCAGGAAGGCAGCACTCCTTTTCTCAGAGGAAATTCATTTTGTGCCCTCAAAGGGATACCATTTCTTGTACATTTTACAAAACAGTCAATATATTTGATAGTGCCTTGCACAAGAGTCCGAGACTGAAGTAGCAGGGCTGTTAAAGTTCACTGTGTGTTTTGGTCATGGAGTTTTGTGAAGGAAGCTTGGAACATACAAACACACATCATATCTAGCTCCAAATAGCAGACACTCTTCTTACTGAAGTCATTGGTAAAACTCCCATTGACATCACTGCAGGATCTGACCCCTACTCCCTAGTTAGTTCATTTGAAGAGCAATCATACACACTGATGATAATAAAAATAATGAAGTATAGGGCAGAGTATAGGGCAGAGGAAACATGATCAGAGCCATAAATAATACATCTAAAGATATTATTGTTTGTTTTATTTTAATTTTATATTAAGGATTTTATATTTGTACATGCATTCATTTTATCTATCCTGCTTTCATCCTTATTTTGTTTGTATCTACAGAGAATTCCTTTCCCATTTGCTTGTGAGAACTTGCCTTGTACATCTGAAAATCCAAACACTTTGTAAGGTAAACAGCCAGCCAGAGAGAGCCTAGACTAGAATAGAGACTCTTGAAAGAACATTCAAAACAAATTAAACATATTTGGTAGGCTTCCTGGTGGCTCAGTTTTTTCAGAACACTTGTAGTCACATGCCCTATTATAGTTGGAGGTTTTATTTATTTTCTTCTGATTCACAGGAGATAGTGAGAAATGTTTCCTGGAAGAGCTGAAAGAAAGTTTGGCATTCAAAAGGTACCAAATTCTGGCCAGCTGCACTAAAAGTTTCTAAGCTTTTTATTCTCTGAATCCCAGCACTATTCAAAATTGTGTGTAGAAGACTGGTAGCTGTCTAGAGGCTATAGATCAATCCTTTCTTAGAGTAAATATAGGGCCATTCATTTCAAAGTAAATTATCACATTGTCTGGTACCGAGTGAGGAATTAATTGAATGAATAATTATCCATTATCAGTGAAATGACCCATTTCTACTGGAAAGAGAAATAGCCATTGAGGAAACAATTTGTATCCTATTAAATGTGCACTCATTTTGTCATCTTTTTTTTATGTTGAACTAAATGAAATAAAATCCTCCTGTTATTTTTTCTGATCCAAGCACTTTCTCACACTTCAGCTTTTTGATATGTGTACTTTATTAAATTATTTTAAAATAATATCTTTATCTGCAAAATGGGAATATTTGTGATGGATGACTCTCAAAAGAGTCAAGAGTTTGGTCTCAGCCAGGATGCTTACCTAAACTAAACTTCTTCAGTGAAATCCTGGCCCCATTTAAGGCAGCAGCAAAACTCCAATTGACATCAACAGGATTCAATTTTCAACCCATAAATCTGCTCATCTGAGTTAGAAATCTTGAAAGAATGGGACTCTCTCATGAGATTTGTAACAGCTTTATCTCCAGAAGTGCGACAAGATCACCTTCTTTTCATTATACCTCTGCTTTAGTTCCAATTTTTAAAAAGAGATGGAAATATTTGCACATCTTAGAAAAGAATTGATTTGTATTTGATTTCAAAAATGTGCAAATTTGGGGGGAAGAGGTTCACTTTTATCTGAATCAGTTCATCCATCCATGGATCTATATTACTGATCTTACTCATTCTCAAACTAAAATTCAGTTGCAGTCAAGCTTAAAGTGGGTTTCTGTATGCCATGCTGCAACTACGTCTTTGGAGTGTAGCCATTTATCTCTTTGGCTGATGCCTAGACAAGATGTTGGATTATATTTAGTCATGTAGAAAATGTTCATTTAAAAAAAATGGGAAAGATTGAAAAAAACCCACAAGTTTCTATGTTTTTAAATAATCTTCTGCTCTGATCTGATGTGAAATATTTGTAAGGTGGCCTTAAAAGGGGGAACCTGAGTTAAAAATAAACTTACAGCTTCCAAATTTCAATGGGCAAGCATGTGCATCCATTGGAAAGTCTTCTAAATGCATTGGACATTCTGCTCTCACAGTCAGTCTACAATGGATTCATAAGCAAAAGAAAATATTATAGCTTCATGCAGTTAACAAACAAAATTATATATACAATTATATAAAAGAATATGTCATAAATACAATTATAAAATACATTTGCTAAGTGAGTAACAAGAGAAATCCAAAGAATTCTTGTCATCGTTCACAAACTTCTAAAAGACGGTTTGGAACAACTTTTTTAAAATGTGACTTTTTTTTTCAGTCTTGCTGTAAATCTTTGCTCAGCTCTAGATGTTGCTTGACTGGCCTGAAATCTTCCACAAGTCTTCTAATATTGTTTAATTTGTTCCTGGAGTCTTTACTCAGGCAAAATTCTCATGGACAATAACGGGAGTTTTGCCTGAGTAATGGGAGTATCAGGACAATAATGGACAACATGTTAAAGAGCTTGTTTAGTTTCCTCTTCAGTAGCTTTTTGTTTGGCCAATTTTCCAGTTACTTAATATCATCAGCCATGGGCATCAGATGTTGCAAAATAAGCCTTCATTTCATATAAAAGATGCTATACAATATGGACCTGACACATGGTTCACTGGCATTAATGAGATGCTTTCCACTGAGTTCAATGGGCATTATATTAGGCCCTTTTTTTCTTGACATCTGCCTCAGTTTGGTAATGAACCAAAATCAATAGATTGGTGCAAACATTGCAGGAAAGTTGACAACCCAGGAAGAATGAACTGGCCGTGTAGGTTTGAAAACAGACTTCCCCATAAAGTTTTCAAAATTATTTTATTTGGTAGGCCACAGTAAATGATTCCTGAGGCCACACAGAAAGTTTGAACACCCACTTCTTAAATTGCAATTGACTGTTCCACTGAACATGAAATAGAAATGGAGTTCTATAGATGCACTTTTCCCATTTTAAGCACAGTTCTTTAGAATGTCCAGTACCAATTTGTTAAAGAGATGTATTGGTGATAATGACAACCCAACAGAGTCAGACATTCATTATATAACATAAGGTTCAGACATTAAGAAATTATATTAAGATAGATCACATACTTCTTACTCTGACAAAACTTTCACTGCCTTCATATTATATACTTCTGTAATCTCTCAACAACATAAACACTTGGGGTAAAATCCTGACCTTATTGAAGTGGTTCTAATGTGGTTTGAGGATTGAAATGTACTTAAAATGAAAACCTTGTTGTTGGTGCATGGGATAAATTCAAGCTCCTGATTGATAAAAATAAAGATCTGATCGGCTTGGATGCAAAAATATTGCTCACTAAGACAGGTAAAATAGAGAAGGCTTATGACAAGAGGATTTATATTGTCCCTGAAAAAGTCAAGCACCACACATCAGCAAGGAAAGGACTGTAATGATTGAATACCATATAGCAATTGCATGCATGCACTTTTACAAGTGAAAGGTGAGGAAGACAGAAATAATAATGGCTAAAAGGACATATTTGAACAGTGCACTGCAAAGTGATGCTCTTGTGTATTAGGTTCCCAACATCCAAGAATTTGGGGAGACAAGAAAAATTGACCTGAACTTGTATCCCTGCCAGCCGAAAAGGTCTGACTCCAGCTTAGACAGTATTGAAAGATGTTTCAGAATAAATTGAACATATTTGACATGCTCCCAGGAGCATGGAGATTTGGATTTCTCAAAACACTGGGGACACCTGTCCCCTTTTTAAACATTTTTAGAGGTGTTAAAAGAAATCTCAGTACTCACACAAGTATCAATCTGACCAGCTTGATTAGTCTAAAGAATTATTTTATACTTTGAATCATAGACAAAACCTGTAGACTGGCAACTGTCTAGATGCCAAAAACAAGAATACAAGCAAACCAGAAAACAACATTCTTTTCCGATTGTTTGTTATAAAGCTTTTCAGTCCAAATCTTTGTGTTCTATAACAATGCGTGGAATTAATTTGTTATTTACTTTGCTGAATAGCATTTAGCACAAGTTCATCATTATCCAAATTATCCATGAGTAGAATGATACATTGCTAATAAAAAGAGTAATGTCTATCAATGAAACAACATGTTCCCCAATATTTTCACAAATTCTTCAGACCACTTGGTTTTCCTGTTATGTCTAAAACAATGAATGTCCATTTTTAGACTATAATGTCCTATATTTCCCCTAGAACAAGGAAAGTGTGCAAAAACCTCTGTGCCCTCATTTTTCTAGTCCTCAGAGTCTGTTTTCCATAGTACTCAAAAAAAAATCTTTACATTTTAGGCCCAGTTCACTAGAATGTGAGTAGCAAACTTTCAGGCTTCATTGTGCTTTTAGGCTGGGATTCTCAAAAGCAACTCCAATTTCAGGTCCATTAAAAGCTAGTTGATGCTATAGGCCTAATTCCCTTAGGTGCCTTTCAAAAATCACAGCAGAGAGTGTAAAAATGGCCATGGTATAGCATGAGAAAAAAGATTATATTGTAAACTCCTGAATTTAAGTCAATTATTGTATGGCCTATTGTGAAATTAATTAATAAGTCTAATATTCAAACATACAATTATCTTCAAAAAGAAATATTTCTCCATTCTGTTTGAGGGAATTGTACTGTAAAAAGTAGTAATTTCAAGTGAAATGAAAAAATGCTGTATTCTTATTCTTACCTCATTGTATACAGCAGTGTCCCATCCTCTGTAATTCGTAGTAGTTTGTTCGGCATCGTCATGTTGTGAGCCACTGATTTCTTTCCATTGTGGAAAAAAGTATCAGGTGTCCAAATCTTGCTGGCCATTAAATTATTTAGCCGGAGGACTGTCATGGGTCCTTTGAATTTTAGTCTCTCATCTCTCCAACTTTGACGGAAAAATACATCTATTGTATATTCCTAGAGCAATTCATACAACAGGAAAACTCTCAAGATGTCATATTTTTCCATACAAGTGTTTGACAGATAAACGTTTAGCATTTTTGTAAGAGCAAGATTATGAGACCAGTATAGCATGTCTAAAGATTGTTATTAAGATGGTTACAGCTTTGGTACTCATTTAAACTAAACAAATGTTAGGAAGAAACTTAGAAAGCATTATGGACAGCAAGTAATATATGAGTTTACAATAGATATGATATTTTGACTGCATATGCTGAAGCATTATGTAATAGATTTGGAAACTATTTGTCTTTTGCTATAAAATAAACCTTTGTGAGACTGCACCTGGAATATTGCCTTCAATTCTAGCCCTATGTAGCCAAGTTGTGGGGGAGTTCAAGAGATCACTGAAAATTATGGCAGAAATGATTTATGAGGAAAGAGTGCAAGAGCTCAGTGCACAGAATCACTGGACTGTACAGAGAGAAGTCAAGGGAAGATTTGGACCAAACTTGTAGCTTGCCTAGGCAACAATTGAGGAGATGGGGGATGGGACGGGACACCTGATTCTCTCCTCATTTACAATAGTTTGAAAGTAGGGTATTACTCCTGATTTACATCAGTGTAAATGAGAGGAGAATTCATCCTTGACAGTAACCATTACTAATTAAGGAATGAAATTTTTTTTATCATGGCACAAAGCAGCATAACCAGAAGCAATAGGATGAAATTGCAAAACAGTTGTAATATATAAAAATATATATATATCAGACAGTAAGATATATAAAATCATGGAATAGTTTCCAACAGGGAATGATAGAAAAGATTTAATATTAGAAATAATAATGGCTAAAAGGACATATTTGAACAATGCACTGCAAAAATAAATTAACCCTTTGTATCCACACAATAAATCACATAATTGATGAAGTATGATGATTAAGTATGATAATTATTTTTTAGGAAATAATCGTGTACTGACATGAGGCTAAACTATGTGACTTTAAACGTCTCTTCCATCTGTAACTGCTATGATGCTGTGATTATTATGAAGCTATTGAAAAACACTGCGATTTAAAATTACACTGTGCAATCATCCATTGTTTTTGGCTGAAGACTGAGTCTCCCCTTAGACTTTTTGACAAAGAACCAATGGCAAACCATGAAGGAAAATCACTGCCATCACTCAAAATATATAGACATATATTACACATACAAGTAACAGAACTACACATTTATCCAATAATACAATCAGGAAAGACAGACACTCTGGAAAGAATAATGAAAGAAATTAGGTTCCACACCAGATTCCCGCATACCAGACCACCTTTACTCCTCCATTTATTTTTAACAAATGTTAGTATTTCATGGAGCAGAAACCATTGTGAGATGTTTTCTAATCAGTAAACTATCAGCTGCATTACAGGTTATTTAGATGGGAAAGGTTGCAGTATGTCTTTGTGTTTCATCTGTTATCTTGGTATGATATTCATAATCAAATTCCTTGCACATAGGCAAATGGTTTAGTCACATGTGGCTAAATGTTTCTTTAAGCCCTGATCCAGCAAGCCATTTTAGCATGTGCTTAATTCTAATCACATTAGTATTTTTATTGTTTTCAGTCACCTACTGACTCCTACTCCATCCCACAACTGGGGGCAGGATTATTTGGCTTCAATGGGACTATTCACATGCTTCTAGTTAAGTACATGCTGAAGGGTTTTGCTGGATCAAGGCTCACATGAGGTACCACTTAAGTCAATGGGACTTTTGCCACTGACTTCAGTGGGGTCAGGATTTCACACCAATGATTCATACCAAAGCAGAGGTGAGAGGGCTCGGTGGCTTATGAGCAGCAGGTGACAGGAGATTGTTGAGCTTTCATCATGTTCTCCGAGCTCTACCCAAAACTTCCTCCTACTCAAATGCGTGGTGAAAGATAAACACAGGAAACGACAGCCTTGCAGCATAGAAGCAATTGTTCACCCGCATCTGATACTGAGGAAAGGGAATACAATGGGATGACGTGAAAGTTTGGAAGGAGGAGACTAAGGAGCTCAATCAGTCACTGGATATTGGTGCAGGGGGATCTGAAGTTGAGAGAAGATCAGTTGTGTGACCAAATAATTTGATGGAAGAGGAACAAAAGCAGAGAGGAAGTATTTATGGATCTAGTCAGGCACTCTGCCCTTCCTGACTATAGGCTCCTCTACCCCGCAAAACCTTTTCCCAGAGCATTCACTGACATTTAAAAATGAACATGCTTTGGCTATGCTCACACTTCATTAGGGTTAGTTATTCTTCTCAGATGAAAGCTATCAGAAAGCCAGTTTTAACATCAAATGGTCAGATCTTCTCACCAGAATGGGTGTGATTTCTGTGGCACGGGACATGACTTAACAGAGCAGGAAAATAGAGTTCCCAAAACTCTTTGCTGTAGTTCTAGTAAATATGTAGTTAAACAAGCCAGACAAGAATCAGACTGCACCATTCACAGCTAGGATTGGTCACATTTACATTAATGGGAATGTAATCAGAGAAAAATAAATTAACCCTTTGTATCCACACAATAATTCACATAATTGCCAAATATTTTAGGGTTGTTGCTTTCGGGGAGGCCTGTAAAGCCCAGAAAATAAATGATTTAATATTTTCTGTGTTTTCCTAATCCTATCTGCTGCCTCTCTCTGGCTATTATTTATTATTATTTGTTTGTTTGTACTGTTATTATTTTACGTATATTGCAGGAGCACCCAAAGGCTAGGCCCCATTGTGCTAGTTGCTATAGAAATATATAGGAAGACAGAATTTCTGCCCTGCGGAGCTTCGCATCTAAAAAACCATGGAAGATTTGGGGAAAGAGAGACAGACCATAGAAGGAAAATGACTGGGGTGATGGTAACCATATGCTATGTGTTCCATCTCTCTTTCTTCTTCCATGTTCATTTTACTTAGTACACAAATTTAGTATTAGGTGTTTCTAAGAGGGAGTAGTAGGGTCGGTGTCAACAGGCTACACAGTATTACTGGATTCCTGAAAGGTAGATGAGCAATAGGTGACATAACTAGCAACAATTCCTTAAACATTAAAATACACCTGCCTATGTGATACTGGTTCATAAACTCTAAGCCTCTACTGTAAATTTCATTTTATTAACAAATCAATGCATGTCTTTGCCCAAGATTAGTGTAGTGAAAATTAAGACTGTGGTGTATGTTTATAAAATTATTTTTAGGAACTATCCTATTTTTTCATACCTCGTGGTTCCTCGTGCTACATAAATTCAGATATATTGATGTTGATATATTAGTTCTTTGTTTTAATATACACCTATGCTTAATTTTGAAAATAGATGATGTTAGGTTCTAGTATTATATTTTACCCAAATGCCAAGTGTCATATAAAGATAGACATGTATCAAGTGTCAAATTAGCTTCAACTTGTATTCAATAATTAAATCACTTGAATCAACCAAATCTTAGTAACACAGAAAGTCCAGCTTTGGCATAGTCCTATATATATATCAATAAGCCTACAAGCTGTCTTGATCTTAAGTTTATGCCATGAGAAGATCCCCAAATGTATTGCTCAACAGGGTGGCATCCACTGCTGGAATTCCACAATGAAACTGGCTACCCACATTCAGACAATAGTCTATCCAAGCAAATAGGTGGGGAAAATGTTCATAAATATTAATTCTAATTTTAAAATGATTTTTGATTGAATCACGTTCATTATCCTTTAATGTTTGCTTCCTATGAACATCTGAACCAACTTGCAAAAAGCAGCTAAGATTTTCAAAAGTGGCTAGTGATTTGGGGTGCTGAACCTGAGAGATTTTAAAGGATCCCAATTTTCAGAATGTGCTGGGCAGCCACCTTCTGAAAGTGAGGCCCCTTTAAGGTGTCCCATATTGAGCACTCAAAAATAGAGGCATCCTAAATCACTTTTGAAATCTAAACTGCTACATTTTTAGTTTAAAAGCCTAACTATTTACTGAAGATTAATTTCAAATTTCATACTAGTATTTAAAAAAATACTTGGGTTGCCTTGTGTTGGCTGGTTATATCAATTAGCCAATCAGGGAAGAGAAGCAACTTGAAGTGACTTATCTAATTTATCAACAGAGTGCAAACTGTGACTAATAGCAGGATTAAACAAATTGCAGTCCAAGAAATTGCCATTGAAATAATTTACTTATAATTTCAAATAACAAATAAATGTAAGAATTTCACAATCTGTTTGCAGTTTATATGCAAGTGGAAGAAAGGCAAAACTCACCAAATGCATTACTTGCTTTGAATTATTATTTCGGCTTTAGAGTTATCCACTCAATACAAGCAGCCTTTGTGCAGGTATGCCCCACTCTCCACTAGAAAGCAGCTGCTTCCCATCTTAGTGTGTGTGCACTGAGAACATCGGTCACTTGATCCACCCATTCTTCTGAATTACCTTTCACTGGAAAGGACTGAGCATCTAAAGGGGCAGTCAACTAGTTTGTGCAGCCCAACACACTGACACATCTGCCTGCTTTAATATCATCCTAAAAGAACTATCTGTTGCAGTTTTCAAATCAGTTGTAATGTGTAAATGCTATCATCCCCTTCGAGCAACATTAGAATGGTGGCATTGGGCAAAGTACCAAAAAGTGGCACATGAAAAATAACTAATTTTTGGAGAAACACTTTATCTATAATCCCATCATGGAATGCTACGTTGTTCAGCTAGAACCTTAATTAACTGCTGTGTAAGTGCAGCTGTAACTTTGGAGACTGGTCTAATTTATACACCCAGCAATTTACACACCCAAAGGAATCAGTTACTTTGATGTGTTAGTTCCTCCACTTACATTTTTCTCTTCCAGTTCCGTTGGTGTTTCAATTAGATAGATGATTAATTTAAATAGGGAAAAAATAAAAGCCTACTTTATTAGGATATTTCCAGTACTCATTTTTATACAGATGGTGAGGATATAGCAAGGTTTAGTAGCCATACATCAGACCAAGGCTTCTCAATAGTGCCCCTTCACATGTGAAAGGGAACAAGGTTCCATTTATATGCAAAAAAGTAAAGGAACTTACCCCTGCTTTTACATCATTTTTTAAGTTTAAGGCCAGCACCTACAGCAGCTGTGCTAGAGGTTTCTGAACATGTGACTCCCTAGTGATTATGCAGCCATTAGGCTTTGATATCCATACCATAAAGGAATGATTCAGATTCTCATCATTAATCTTCTTTGACCAGCCAATATCTAGGAAATTCAGTTCCAATTGATCAGCAGCGTTTAATTTAAAAACATGGGTTCTACAGCCTGGGCCTCAGTCTGTAGGCTTAAGTGTTTATCATGCTTTAAAATGATCTTTTCTGACAATTGGATCAGCGGTGTGCCAATTTGGACTGAGTGATCATTCTCTCAAGGGTACTGATCCATTCAAAATGATTAAGTATGAGAGGAAGTCTATACTATGGTGCAGGAATATTGCCTGTTATAAATCCATTATTCAAGTCACAGAGGTTGCTAATTTAAGGGCACTTAAATGCAGTCATAGCTAACAATTATGGTAAAGTGTAAAAGCTGACATTATTTTGGAACCAAAATATATATAAAAAATGAAAGTTAGGTATCATGTTATTATAGAACCCCCCCTAAAAATTATTACTGTAACAATATAGAATGGCACTTACCATATCGTGGTCGGAAACAGGCCCAAAGCTGGTGACGAAGATATCAGTCTTCACTTCAGTTACACGCTCTGATGAAGCAGGAAATTAGGACAGTGAGTGTCTATCAACAGCCCTCATTAGATCTAACCACCACAACTCTCACCCGAATAGAAAATTTATTGGCTTTGATTAGCTATTCTAAAATTGGTCTACAATGTGGGCTCGATAATTTACTGCTTATGGATGTAATTTCACAGTTAATATTTCCAGCAACCCTTTTTTCAATGCGCTGTCACCGTACAGCTTTTTTGAGACATGAGTTTTTATGCCAGGTGTTGAAATCTCTTTGCAGACAGGTCATAGTTCTGCTGTTAATTAACTCTTTAAATGAACCTTTGACGAATACACCTGCTTGTTTCAACAATATAAAGAGTACTCAATAGCTAATATTGGACTCAAAACTTATCTTATGTGTCCATATGAAGTTTTACATTAATTAACCCTCTGTTTGTCTTTTATGTATATGCATGTATGTTACATATTTATATAATACACAGAGACAGAGAGAGAAAAAGACAGAGCAAATACAGTATTATGTGATATAAAGGTATTTTTATCAGCAGGGGTTTGAGGTGGCTGCATTACTCATGAGTGCAAAAGACAAGTGTGAGCCATGCAAGCCATTCCAAACAAATGCCAATTAAACCATTATACCACATCTTCATGGGTTCTGTATGTGCCTCATATTTTAAACAGCTGTTTTTTCAACGTTTTAGATTTTTGTTTAAGTTGTTATTGGCAGTGCTGTTTGAATCCATTCAACATCCCTACTGCCAGGTTCCCTTTGGATCATGAGAACAGCTATATAGGCCTTTAAGGGAGACAAAAAAGATTAATAATAACTTAGAAACCTCTAAAATTTACGTAAACTGTGTGTGTGTCTGTGTCTGTGTGTGTCTAGTGGAGTCTCCATCTCTAGCAATGTTTAAATTAAGATTGGATGTTTTTCTAAAAGTTATGCTCTAGGAATTATTTTGGGGAAATGCTATGGACTGTGCTGTACAGGAAGTCAGATGAGATGATCACAATCGTCCCTTTCTGCCTTGGAAACTATGAATCTATATTCAGTTCTAAATATTGCCTATCCTTGACCTCCAGCCAATGAGTTTTGGGGGGAATTTCCAAATGTAGAAGAAGGAAGAATACATTTCTCAGATTTCAAATAAAATGACAGTTGTAAAATGTCAGTTGTTGAGAGGCCTGGAATATTAGAAGTAGTCCCAGAGAAAATAGATTAATTAGACACAGAGCAAGAGAGGTAATCAAAGGTCCATGATAAAGGACATTTGTCACAGGACTTTGTGTCAGGAATCAGGGCCTGCAGCAGAGGCAATCTCTGGGCAACCTAACAAGTGCAGCTGTCCTGTAGTAGACTGCCTGATTGGCTACACAGTCTGATTGATTGAAAAGTCGGCAGACCGGCCCTTAAGCCCAGCAGCAGCAACAGTTGAGCAGCTGCTCAAAGCATGTGGCCATGGTTGCAATAGTTCCTGCCCCAGCTTAGGACCCAGGTAACCTGATCCTACCCCTTGGCACCAATTCCTGAACGCTGACTCTTGCTCTAACCGGTGAGCTGGCCACCCACATCCTGTTCATTGACACATTGAAACATTTTATATAGATATCACATACATTTTACATTATACACATATTCCTTCAAAGTTGTAAAACAATATAATAGAGAAATTATTGATTTAAGAGACCACTCTTCAAGTTCAAACGGATTTCATTTTGTTGAACTCTGGTGGACTAACTCTTTAATAAACGTAATTAATTGCACCTGTGATAGGACAGTAGCAAAAATAAACTCATGTTCAACAATAAAAACAGTAGCATGAACAAAGCACAAAATCTGTATACATGAAACCAAAAGTTATGAAGAGAAAGCAATAGTTGTGCACGATAATTTTATTTATATTAATTGAAAATAACTAAAACTTCTAAATATTTAAAATCTTATTTTAAAATAGCCACACATTTTTCGTGGTTAATTATCAAAATGTAATATTAGTTGTGATGTAATACATCATCACAGCTAATGTAACAAACAATGTTATTGTATCTTTTTAGGAAGTCAGCAGAGAATTTAAATAGCAGAAAAGTCAATCTCAAACATTTCTTTAAAGAAATTAAAGACTGAAATTTCCATGTGCTATTCGTAGTCACACATAGCATAATATTACAGCTGTAGATTAATTTCCTTATGTCTTTTGAATTCTAAGACTTTTATAATCAGGACTGAGAAACATGTAAATACCACAGTGACTCCATTGACAAAAGCATTTGGATAGTGAAATGTCCTCTTTAACCACCCAGTGTAATGGATTTGTGCCCTTATCAACATGGTCTGCAAGCAATTTAATTGTCTTAAATAAATTTAAGGACTCCCTTGACTCTAATTGGCTTTTGGCTTAATCTTAAAGAAGTGCACAGTGGTTAACTTAACCTCAACCACTGGAAGAAGTACATGGTTATTACAAGACATATTCAACTTGGATGGAGACTGTTCCCACTTCCAGCCTCTACCTCTTACCAAATAAAGTTTATGAGCTGAAGATAAAACAGCCGGCAGCAAAAGAAGATTCAGATTCCACATTATGCATTGAAACATCACTGAAAAGGTTCCCAGCATTATAATACCTTTAGTTGTTGGCCACAAACTATTCTATAGATCAAATGTCTGTAAAGATGTTCTGACATGCCCCAGTGTACTGACCATAACCCCTACATCCAGGAAGTGGGATGAGGTAGTGAAGGAACTGTTATGCTATCTCTAATCCATTTGAGGACGCCATTACAAAAAAGGAATCTTCAAGTATTTGACTCACTGGATTAAAATTATATTTACACCAAGGAAACCGTCCAAAAGAAAATTAAGACACCAGAGAGTTAGGGCTCAGATGATTATTGCTCAGCAAACTATTAAAACCAACTGTAATTCATTATATGCCGTACATTTCAGTGCTGGTCTTAGATATCAGAACACTCAAAAGGGCCTCTGCCTGATGGCAGAACACATGTAAATAGACATTGGACCAGAACCTCACCAGATGTAAACTAGTGTACACTAGCTGAGGATGTGGCCCACAAGATATAAACAAACATCATCCAGTATAACATAACTGCAACTGGAGCAGTTGTTTTACTAATGATATTGAGATGAAACCAATGTAAACCCTAAAAGTAATGAGTAAAATAAGTTTCTGGCTCAAATACAAACAGATATGGAAGTAAAATACTTTGTTTTAGCTTATCAGGAATTTTGTTACTTTCTGGGCTTATGATAGGCTCATAAATTGAGAAATAAATGAAAAATGAACATTGTGCAAACAGGAAATAAGCCTACTGTGTTACACGCATACACAGAAAATGTCCCACTTCCTTGGAGAATTATGTAACTGATATTTTTAACAGCAATATAACTTCGCAATTCACTAGAGAATGAATGATTGCAAGATTATTCTCAAGAAGTGGAAGATTAATTAACAGCTTCCAAACAAATCCTTGGCACATTGCATGCCAAGGTTGTGACTTAGACCAAAATATAAAGCATTGATAGATCATCAAACCCATTGAGGCATTTTTCAGACATAGGGAAGGACAAGGATCAGAATAATTCTCAGCGTTTTTTTTTATTGAAAGATATAGACAATGGCAGGATCAGAGGGATGGATTCTTCCACCCTTATTCACGTTTAGTGGCACCAAATAATTTTAATTGGACTTCTCAATGTGAGTAAGAGTGGGCCACAGGGACATGCTGGCCGCTGCTTCCCGCAGTTCCGATTGGCTGGGAACGGCGAACTGCAGCCACTGGGAGCTGCGGGTGGCCATGCAAGTGTAAACAAACTGTCTAGTGGCCCGCAGCAGATTGCCCACCACTGGACTAGATGATCACACTGGTCACTTCTGGCCTTTACATCTATGGATCGAGACCACAGTTTCACACTCAGATATGGCCTAAACCAAAACTGTGGGTGAGTTCAGATCCAATTACTATAGGTTGCCCTGATCTCTAACGTGAATATTTACTGACAACATTATTATCAAACTGTATTTGGAAAGTTTATTGTCATTGCTTATACTCTAGACATCATGTACATTGTGAAAATAATTTGTCCTGGGGTAGGGGAACTCTCAGAGTCACAGAATGCTTTGTCTACATATATGGTTTTACAGTAATTATACCTAGCTAGTGTTCAGGAAGCTCAAGCATATAATCTAGACCCAATAACTCTTACTAGAGCCTCAAAACAGTAATCAACAAAATAACTTTTACCCATTGCATGAAACAAACACAAAATAATTTTGCTACATAATGAAGTGTAGACTAACGTAAGGATAGAATAGAACTCGAGCAACAGTAACCCACATGGGATCTCTAATATATGTTTGAGCAATAACTACAAAGATCGGACTCCATAAGGGATATCAGGCTAGATCTTCCAGTCAAACCCACCCTTCTTCTTCCCATACTTCTGCAAGATTGTTTTGTACAATCCACTAATGTCTTCTTCCATGGAAGACCTTATGAAGGGGACATGTTACTTTTATAATTGTGCCAGGCTGAAATGTTACAGAGCCCAGTGAATCCGTCAAGCGGCAAGGAAGAATGCACGCATGTGCGGAAGGAGCAGCCTAAAACCCTATAGGTGAATGTGGTCTCACCCTATAGATCTCAGGGCATCTGTGAAGAATGTCTGGCCCTCTGCATACCAGCCTAGTCTCCCCTTTCCACTACTGGCACAGCCCAGTCTGTGGCCTTGCTGCCCAGTCCAAAACTGTCAACTGTCCACAGCCTCAGCCTCCGTGTTCAGTAGCCCCAGATCAGAAATTAATGGACCATTCATTCCTCCTGGAAAATCTGAGGTTTCTCTAGTGGCACTTAAAGCAGCTACTCCCTGTCTCTATCCCCACAGACAGTTATCCACTCCACTCAAATTACCACAGAACCTAAAAATTTTATTGGTCAGGCAGATGGGTTACTGGGCACTTAAGGGCAAGGCTTCACTTCCAGTCCATATGTTGCCTCCCTTCCATTGCTATCTGTGTACCTTTGATCTGTTTTACACCATGCAGGTGAAAGGATCATAGGAACCAATTTGTTGTATTTAGTCTGCTTCTGAACATGTTTAGTGATGGGGCTCAGCTAGTTCCCTTAGTAAATGATTCTATTATCTTACTGATTTCCCTCTTAATTTTTTTCCTAATGTCTAAGTTGATTTTCCCTTTTCCAGTCTGTTACTCCTCCATGCAATTCCTTGCCCCATCACTTCCAGTAAATTATTACCCCTCATATACGTATAGACATTCACTAGGCTGATCTTAAATGTAGTCTCCCCTGACCTTCCTTTTGTGTTTGCAGATTTTTCCAGGCACAAATAACTGCAAATGTAGTTTTATGTCCAAGTATGTTGACATAAAACAGCTGCTATTTACTGTAGATGTCAGAGAGGCAGACATCTAAATGATTGTGTGGCTCGAAAGCTTGTCTCTGTCACCCACAGAAATAGGTCCAATAAAAGATATTAACTCACCCACCTTCTCTCTCTTCATTTTGTACCACAATTATTTACAACCTGGAAATTGCAAGTGCAAAATATAGAGCTGCTTTTTAGAAATCATATCCATGTTGCCATTTTTTTCTATTATGTGCATATTTGGCTACCATGATTTAACTTAATGGGTCATCTGCTCCAATATTTTTAATTCTTTCTAACTTATCAACCTTTTTTGAAATGTCAAAGTGCTCAAAGCTGTACACTCTACATTATGTGTGGCCTTACCAAGGTTGTCAATTATAATCTCCATATCCCACATTAAATCAGCATATGTGCTGTTTAGGTTTTCCATGAAAGGGAGATCCCAGAAGAAGATTGAATAAAGGAAAGTTTCCAACACAAGGTGGGACTTAGGAATGAAGCCACACATACTGAAAAAAACTCTAACTGGTACAAAATCCAGCAGCTCTACCGCTCACATCATGCCAGTGCTCCAGTCTTTATCCCAGCTCCCCGATGAATATGCAGTGCAGTGGAAGATATTACTGTATTACTTTTTGCTTGAAACATACAACTTATTGCCCACAATTATAGTATATTTTGGACTTATTTTGGAAAAAAAGATGTTTTCAAACAACGCACAGTCAACCTGTGGAACTCCTTGCCAGAGGATGCTGTGAAGGCCAAGACTTTAACAGGGTTCAAAAAAGAACTAGATAAATTCATGGAGGATAGGTCTATCAATGGCTATTAGCCAGCATGGGCAGGGATGATGTCCCTAGCCTCTGTTTGCCAGAAGCTGGGAATGAGAGACAAGGGATGGATCACTTGATGATTACCTGTTCCGTTCATTCCCTCTGGGGCACCTGGCATTGGCCACTATCAGAAGACAGGATACTGGGCTAGATGGACATTTGGTCTGACCCAGTATGGCCATTCTTACGTTCTTATGTTTTTTCTTTATCATAGTCTTCAGGATTCTTCAGTCATTCTCAGAAATACATTTGAGTAGAGATGTTAAGATATTCACGCAACTAAAAAATATTACATGATCAAAATAAATAAATACTATAGCCCAAATCCTTGGCTAGTTTTGTGCTACCTGAATCCTAGGCCAGCTCTGTGCCAGGCTGGTCTCTCAGTGTAAGCTGGAGAAAACTCAGGGCTGTTCAAACTCAGCCCAGCTGTGAATGACTCAGAGGAGCTAATACAGTAGCTGGGGACTAGCAGCTGGTGTAGGAGGTACTATACTGACTCTATACCAGTGGAAGACTCCAGTTACACTGGAATGATCATCCCATAGTTGTTCATGCCATTAGGCCCGTAGTCACTGGCATTGTTTCCAAACAGTACTGGAGGATACAGACCTACGTACACAAACAAACTAGGGTTCACCCACTAGCAATATCTGGTTGTTTCACCCTCTGACAAATTGCATTTAAAATAAATTATTATAAGATTATCTTATCCCATTAACAATTTCAACAAAGAAAAGGAGTGTATTTCTTTTTTCTTTCCCTGTATCAATTTATGTTCATATTCTAGAAAATTTTAAAGTAACTTATGGTAGGTGCAAAAATCAATTAAGAATTTGCACAAATATTTGTATTGGTGGGGGGGATCATCTGATATCAGGTTTTATGATATATTCCCTTTCTCATTGCCTTCTATGGTATATGCAGTTACTATAGCAGTTGACTGAAATCTAAAGTGGTATTAGTCAAGGATAAAGGAATATTTATTTCTAGACTAATCCAAGGATTTACATGAAAGCAGGCAAAATGTTAGTACATCAAGTGGACAAAGTGATTACTTGTTTTGTTGTCTATTAGCTTCAAAATTACATTTGAAATCCTTAATATAGAACAATACATTTCTTTCTGTGGTTCTTGAAGTTTGAAGATAATCATCCCTGAAGTCAATGAATTTGACCCATTGTTCAAGGACTGTGGTAAAACAGAAGAATTAACAGACACAAACTGAATGCAATTACTTGTTTATATCTGATTCTTTTTGCATAGTTAGTGGATAATATATTCATTCTTTTTTATAGAAAAATGTTCTTTACAATAAATACTTCTGTTTGGAACTCTATTGAAAACTAATAGATGAGGGGAAACAAGTTAAATGGTATATTTTTCCTGGAGAGTGGAAAGAAAAACAAATTGTGGCATCTCAAAGATCATCAGTTCAAAACCATTGCAAAGAACAAGTTTATGCCTGTACATTTAGAACCTTTTCCTTGGAAAGCCATCATATAAGACCGAATGATGGATCAGTGTGTTATAGCAGAACAGGAACAAGTATTAATTTGAATGCAGATTTCCTATTCTGTTTGTGGAGTCTAGGTACAGTGTATTTCCTGCTAAAGAAAAATGTAGAGTCTTAACACCACTGTTATACAAGAAAGGATGGCAGTTTAACTCTTGGATCATTAAACTGAAAAAGTAATAGGCATTGTGTAACTACAAAGACTGGTAGGCCAAATCTTGATACCCTTACCTAGCCAAAACCCTATAAACTTTACTGAGACATTTGTATAATTATGGGTGGCAGAATCTAGCCCTTGGGGTCATATTCTGTTATGACCGAAATCAATGGGAGTTTTTTTGTTTGTTTTAAGAGATCGGGCTTTTATGGCCTGATCTATAGCCCACTGAAGTTAGTCAAGTCCTGGGTCAAATTTTTTGTTTCTCATTTATGCAAAACTCAGGGAATATTTTGTTGAACTGAGATCCACAGATTTTGTCATAATTTAAAAGGTGTGTATGTTTGAGTGTATACAGATGGATGTTTTACTAAAATGCCTTGTATATCAAAATTGTTGCATAAACATACAAAACAAATATGAATGTAAAAACAATCACTTTAAACTTAATTTTGCTCTAAGGGGCAACCTTCAAAATGACAATATCACACACCTCCCAATCCTGGTCTTAGGCGGTTATCATAACCATCCAGCAGACGATCCAGTATTCTGGTAAACACTGTAGTATTGTCTTTAATTTCATCTTGTAATGAAGTTTGTCCATAGCTGAAATCAGAGAGCAGTTAACATGATAAATCATCAATTTACCAGTAACCCTACAAAACAAAATCTACAAAACCCCTACAAAATCTGCTTCATCTTGCTTATACTGATTTATGGAGACAAAATCTCTTCCATAATACCAGATTGTAGTGCATTACGTGGTCCTTTCTCTTAAACATTTTCTTTTTAAAGAACACATTTGCAATAAAAGCTTAGGTCAACGCCAGTTCATTTTTACAAATAGAAACCACGTGAAACTTGGGTCCTTTATTTCTTACTTCATTATTCGTTAGTGGCTATAATTTTTCAGTTTATATTCCACAATGACATTTGTATTTATCAGCAAATTATAATGTGTTAGATTTATAATGGTTATCAAGGGCTCAGATGAAAATAAATACATAATAAATTAAGACTGAATGGAATTTCAATACTGATAATATTTGCTAAAATAAAGAGAAAATTTAAAAATACAGAGATGTGTCCTTCCTAAACATGCATGCAGTCCAACTGACATCTGTGCGGAACTTACTATTGGATCGGAGCCAGAACACAATATGATGAAATTGTTGTTAACAGACATACATATTTATCACTTTCTTATGCTGGTACATTTTTGCTTTCCTTTTTCCATTAGCAGATTTATATAAGAAGAACAACTACAATTATTCCATGCAAGTGGGTAATCAATCTATGTGTCGACAAGGAAACCTTTCTCTGTAAACCTTCCCTCCCAGTTTCCTAGTGCTTTAGTCCTAATTCTGACAGAAGTCCCACTGAAGTCAGTGGAAAGTTTTGTCTGAATAAGGATGGCAGAATCAAAGTCTTTGAACTTGATTACTGTATTCTCACTTAAACTGGTGTACATCAGGATGAAGCCTATTCTATTCAATGGAGTTAATGTGATATTAAACAGGTGTAAATGAGATCAGAATCAGTCTCTTAACTACCTAAAGTCCTTGCCAAATACAGGTCATGACTAATTCTCCTTAATCATCTATATGGTTGCCTTGAAACCAAATCTTGTAATCCTTACTCCATCCATTACCATGGGAAACTCCCATTAAGCATGTGTCCACCCAGTGGAATTTGGCCCTTGAACCCAAATTGCTTTCCAGCACACAATTTTGTCACATATATTATTACTGATTCAGGTAACCAATATGATGCAGAACACCTTTTGTAGGGTGATATCATCTTGCTGAAAACTATTACACTCTTGGCCAGCATGTTTCCTATATGGACATTAGTAAAGGGGGTCAGCATTCTGCCAGCCCTAGTTGTTCTAACCAGCCTGGATTGTTTTATAAGGAAGTAATGGTTATGTAAAAGATGAAATTATAAAAAACCCTATTATTTCTTTTAACCTCATCAATTTAGTCTTGTTTGTACATCCCACATACATAAAAATGGGGGTTGGGGAGGGGAGAATCTGTTTGCATGACCTGTTCCATGGGACAGAAAAATCACTATTATGTTAATTTCCAAAGAGGTTTTGAATAAAGGAAACTACAGATTCAAACAACTAACAGAACCTATATTCACAGGGTTTTAACCACCATTTTATTTAATGTATTGTTTGGAGGGCCATATGTTCCTTTTATTAGTAAGAATGTTTAAACAAAGATATCTACTGTTCTGTTTTTAATTAATAGAATAAAATGACAAATACCTTTCCTAATGAAAAAATTATTAATAAATTCTAGCATGTTTCCTTTCAGCTACTATAAACATAAAATATTTCTAGTATGATGGGGTTCCTTTTTAAATTGATAATTTTAAATTATAAGTGACCGATGTAAATATTTTCAGACATCTTTTCAGATATTACTTATATGTTAATTAACAAATTACGCTGGTGTATTACACTTTTCCCCCATACGCATTATATTTTAAAGGATCCATTCCCAAATGCATTACATAGAGCTGTGGTACAGGACTCTTCTCTGGATTAAATTCTATATAAACACTCATTGTCAGTAAACAAACTGCTGTGCATACATATCTCAAGGAGAGCAGAAGGTCATCAAGATTAAGGTAGAAGAAAGTACACTTTTGTAAGGTTGATGAGAATAAATAAATGTGTATCCCTGGGGTAAACGAGGGGAAAGAGTGATGGACAAATGGCAATGTAATCTGAGAGGATGTGATAAAACATAATTATGTCATTAATTGTATTTCTGGGTGTGGAATTTTAAGTACATTTATCTATTCTTCACATTATTTTTCCAAAAGCAAATGTGTTGGGTGGTGTTTTGGTTTTAATTAACCGACATATCAGCATAACATAAGCAGTTTGCACAAGTGTAACAGACAATACATTATCAATTCCAAGTAACAGTGATTTTTTCCACTGTAAATTATCCAAACTCAGGAAACCATTCTTGGTAAAATAGCTCCAACATTGATTTTTATTTTCTGTGAACGGAACCATCTGATTGAAAACCTGTAACCTTTCCACATAAGAGACATTTTATTTAATTAGAATACTATACTTGCCAAGGATTTAACAAAAAACTAGAATTAAAGGCAAGTGACGTTGCTTTGGATAAAATGACTTCATAAACAGATATATTTAATGTGGGTGTGTATATTTTCAAGAAACATATCAAAGTTACTCTATGTGACTGTGGTTTCATATTACACCACTGTACAATAAAACACTGTACACTAACTCCATCTACAGGTCATTCTAATAGTGACACTTCATATAATTTTTCAAAAGCAGTCAAATGAATTTTAATTCTTACTTTAGAATATACACAATTAATATATTTCCAGTGAAACATAATTTCCCAAAATACACTAGCAAATGAAAAAACAAAATGAAATACCCAAAGAATACTTTAAATTCTCACTTTTTAGACAGATTTTTCAACAAGTTTTTTTTTAATCTTTCTTGTTTGTTCAAAATGTATGTTAAACTGTGTACGTACACTGTTTACATCTCTATTTTTTAGAAGAAACACTCATGCAAAATAGACCTTTTTATCCTCTTGTATCTATCTAAGCTTTTCTGGTTGGTCATGAGATAAATTTCTCTAGAGCTGCTGAATAAAAGACGTAAAAGAAGACATAGGAACGTGTGTACAAACTATTTTCTAAGGCTTATCATTGACAGTGGAAAAATATAATGACCTTTATTCATTAGGTAGGATTGTAGATAGGATTTTAATGTTTTAAAATACAATAAAAGATATATCTGAGATGCCCCCTCCAGTGAATTTTGGATTATACTTTCCTTTTCAAGTATACTCAAGTTTAGCCCATAGGTTTAGTAATCAAATAAGATAATTGTATGATCATGAATGGTACTAGCACTAATGCTAACTCTCCACAAAGTTTTTTTTTTTTTTTTTAACAGATAGATTAAACAGCATGTACTTTCAAACCCAAGGGTCTGTGGTGGGGCCTGATCCTGAAAATTCTTAGGCATGTTAGCCTTCTTCACCACTCAACAAGGGCCAGTTTCATGAGGAAGAACTACTTTAATGACTAAGGATTTGCAAGAACAAAACAGTTTTATTAACAAATTAGGACCCAATCCAGAATCCAATGGGAGTTTTGCCACTGATTTCAGTGAAAGCAGGATTTGGCCCAGAATACTGAAATAAAATGCCTTAATTACACTTTCCTTTCTATTTGATTCAGTCACAATTGAAATATAGAATAAACTCTCATAATCTTTATCTTTGAGTAGAAGGGACAATATATTATTTTATATGTATTTAATTGATAATTTAGCTTGAATATGGTTCAGATAGTTTCTGCTGAAGACTTTCTTAATCTTAGCATAAAGATGTTAAGTAAACAAATTGTAGTTTACTTTCACTCTTCATTATTTAGATTTAGCTGGGATTTGAACAAGGATTAACTTCCTCCAATACATTTAGTAGAGCCCAGTGCATGTGATAGTTGTTTCTTATGCCTTTATAACAAAGTAAAGGTTCCAAATGTCTTTTTTTTATAAAAAAACAAACAAAAAACTTTTAAAATATTTTTCCCCACCTTCTTCCAGACAGTGTATTCAAAAGCAGGGTCCAGGCCCAAAGACAGTCACAAAGTGCTAGAATGCTCTTCATGATGGGCTCTGAAAGCTGGAAAGGAAAATAAATAACAATCAACAACCCTTGCATTAAAACAGTCATTTGGGAAAACACAACAGGACTCTAGTAACTTTAGCTAAATAATCTGATGTCAGTCAACGACCTCACAGTGCTATGGCACGTCATTCAGAGTAAAAACAAAAATGATGTCCCATCCATTCACCTCTTTGCCTTCCTTTTCTGGACTTGGAAATATTACTGTTTATTTATACATACATGGCCATTGGTTTTTAATCTTGATTATATTACTTTTCAACTTTTAAAAAAATGGATTACTGAATTAAAGTGCTTGGCCCCAGAATAGGTTTAAAAGGCCACTGTTCAGTATCCTCCTGTGTTAACAATGTCGAGGTTTTTCATGATATCTGCGAATAACCAAATATAATTGCTTGTTGCTTGCTCTTTTTTTTACCTACTTGAGTGCAGATGTGTCAGTTAGGATCTCTGCTAGTGACTGAGTGGAGCAGTTTCCCTGGTTATAAGTGCTTTACCTGAGTATTGTGGAAACAACTTTCTTCAGAGACATTCCTGTTTCTAGTCTCTTGTTTACCGAAGCATCATTGTGTAACTAGTGTAATGTTTGGAGTCTTATTCTGCGATCTGCTGCTAAGTATGCACACTAATACTTCAGTCAGGCTAAAGGACACACTTTATTAATCAAACCATGTGCTAAATGCCTACATACCATCTTCTAAATCTCTAGCCATTCTCACTGGCTGACACTAGGAAATTTTCTGCATAAAGAGTCTTTTTTCATGCCTCTCCAAATGGCTCCTGATTTATTTATTTATTATCCTATGATTTAATCCAAACAGATTGTAATTAAAGTAAAAAGTGAGTAGACCCTACATATTTGTCCCCCCAGTAAGCTTAAAAACAAACTTCACTGGTATTTGTGGAATCAATGTTCAACATTCAAGTGGCTGGCTAGATGCTGCTGCAGGTCTCTCTCTATATTTTTATGTGCTGGAATCCAGTGACTTTCCAGCGTTCATCTATTTTAAAAAAGCAAAAATGTAAAACCTCTATTTTCCCCTAAGAGTCAAAATGAGGAATGAATTGGAATATTTAAAACATCTGAGAAAATGAAGCACTCTATATGTTCCTATTGTTGTACCTTTAAATAATTCTACCCCAATCCATTGCACACTCTCAGGGACAATCTAAATCAATAAAATACCATTACAGAGCATCAGATGAGCAATGAAATACAATTAACGTGTTTATAGTGAAATGATTGGAAGGTAAACAATCAGTGGGTTTGAGCTAATCTAGGTGGATGTGGTACAGGTGAGTTGGATGTAACAGGAAAACAACCATAGAGATAGTCGATTTAAATTTCACTGTTATCATGTCCCCCTATAATAATAAAGATAATATCTGTAGTCTCAAAATCACCATCTCCTATTACTGTTAACTTTTGTTTTTGCAAAAGGTTCCTCAGTGTAACAAAAATGAATCAATCTCAACTATCTTCTGTGATCAGATGGGCTCCCCAACCACCCCCCTTAAATAAAACCATAGAGACATTATAATTGCTGGAGAAGTAAAGTTTCTATCAGCCTAAAAAAGCAAATGCAAACATACAGTTTAAAAGAGCATTAGGCAATTCCAGTTCCCCCAACCTCACCTGCCCACCCCCACCCCAGACATTATTTTAAATATTCTTCAGTTTTCCTATTCAAAATGGGAGAAAGACCCACACATCTCTGATCATTTTAGTAGCGTCCATTGGAAAAGATGCATTTTAATGCCTTTCTTGATCCATGGTGAGAGATTTGCCTTGTTCTGAGGCTCAGATCTAGACATGTTTTCTTTCCTGCATTTCAACTTTTGTATTTTCCCCACCTCTCCCTGAGAAAGTCATCCCCTCACCCCAACCCCCGAAAAATGTTTTTTCTAAGGGACTATTTTCAGATCTGTTCATGTAAAAATGCCCACCGATCGCTGCGGATTCTCAACCTGGGGTTGGGGGGTGGGGGAAGAATGGGGGGGGGGGATTGAAATGTACCTGCTAGGGGGAAAAAATTGGTCACCTATATACTTAGATGTGATTCCAGAAAAACCCGAGCGATCTATGGTCTGTTAGCGATAAATAAGCAGCTCTTACCTAGAGCCCCTCTGGGCACAGGTTCGCAGAATTCCTGAAAAAGTCTGCCAGAGAAAATCGCTCAAGAAATCAAGGCTGCTGGAAGGTAAGGAGCCTTTAGAGCGGCTGAGGCTATGCTGCTTTCCCCGGCTCCGCTTCTCAAGTCATTCGGTCTCAGCCATCATGGATTCTGCCGGTGCTTCGCTGTGAGAGATTTAACACCCAAATTTCTTTCCCCAGTATTCAGACCGCAGCTACACAACAAAAGCTTTCTCTTTACCAAGACAGTAGTAATACGTCCCAGGGTAAACCGGATGTGAAAGAGGCTGTGACTTCATGCCAGAGAGATTTTATTTTAGAAAGGAAGGTGGTACCAAGCTCTCATCTAGAGACCAATCCGCCCATATTTTTATATGCAGCACAATTTAACTTCCAGTACTCTCGCCCTAATCCTGTTCTCTCTGGCTGCAGACTCAAATCCTTCTACAATCTGCAGTGTTATTATTATTTTCGGGGGGAGTGTGTACGGTGGGGGGCTGGGAGATTACACTTGGAATCTTATGACACTTGCAATTTACAAAACACCCTATTTTAAGGCGCTTTCACTAAAAATACAACCGAGCTGCGTTAGCATTCCCCCTTTAATCCAATATTTAATAGCTGCATAAATATGAATGAAGGCGAGCTAGGAAATATCGAGGAGGCAATATAGTATGTTTGTGTGTCCAGATATATGTATACAGGCATAGGTAGATGTACACTGTAGATGAAGCCCGTAGGAAATCAGTTTAAAGCGGGGGGGGGGGGGTTCCAGACCTTTATGCACATTTAATGGTAGGTGACATGTTTGTCTAGAGTGGTCTTTGCTGTTGACGACATGGAAGGAACATATTTAAAGGCTGTTTCAGGCGTTGGGGGAGTAGCCGTGTATGGAAACTCGTGTGTGTGTGTGTGTGTGTGTGTGTGTGTGTGTGTGTGTAGATAGATAGATTGGGAGGGGGCTGGGGGGGGGCGCGAATCTGGATCCCGTTCTGTTTCCAGACTGTGCCATTTACCATAAACACAGCTGAGATGCGATTATTTTATATCAATTAGAACAAATATCTCCTGCCTACCAAGCCCCACCCCACTCTCTTCAATGTCACTGTTTTAGGATGCATCCCTTACAGCCCAGCAAAATAATAAAAAAATAAGACAACCAATAAGGCACAATAATAGCCCAGGAAAGATTGCGCGCGTGAGTCTATATATACATCCCCCTGCTTGCAGAACAGAGTATGGGGCTCATCTTTAGATTTTATGAATGGAATGGGTTTGCTTAGGAACAAGGTACAGTCGCCGTGTGATGCAGGAGAGGGCTTACAGGGAACCGGTCTCAATAGGTGGTAGGAGCTGTCCATCCAGTAGCAAAGCACTGGGAGCTCTCCATGGTCCTGCCGAGGACCTCACTGAACACCGTGTTTAGCATCGGTATAGTAAACCGTGCGGAGAAGTCCTAAGGCTGATGAGTGCCCTGCTCAATAACTAGCATTACCATCTTCTTAGATCAACCTGCTGCACGCCTGGGAAATGGGGTCACCTAAAAAGCTACTTTTTGGTCCTTTTTTAAATCAATGAGGTTTTCAGTCTTGGAACACGGCAGTCTCAATAGCAGTGGCTGCAGGTTTTCTGGACACTACAGGGGCTTTGATAGGGCATAAATGCATTGCTGCCCACCAGAAGTCCTGGAGTACTTTTCGTGAGAACTGACATCTGAAGGCAAAGAAAACTCCTCAGACCTGAAGATTATTAGAGATAAAAAAAATTACCACAACTCACGGTGGCCCATCTGTTTTGAGGATAATCCCAAAGGTTAGCATCACTTTAAATCTAAAATAATTGACTTTTCCCTCCTACAGCAGTAGACTGGGGCAGACCAGCGGGTATGCTCTGCTTCTGTAGAGAAGTCAGGAGGGGAAGTAAGATACAGCCAGAGCTGATGAGATTCCAATACACTTTCAGAGAGTATGACCCAATCACATCTGTCGTAGAAGTTGGCTACCATGCTTTTAGCTCATGACATATCTCAATAGCTCCAACCTCCTGTAATTTTGCACATGTATGCCCATCACACCGAATTACCATGGGCTTTCTCTAGGGTTACCCATATTTAGTGTAAGGGTTAAATGACCCCTTAGTTTTAAGTTAGAAGGGAGGGAGATGCAAGTGACATATTATGCAATATTATGTCACAGTCACACATTGTATGTAAGACAATTCTTTCTCATGCTTTTTTCTCATGTGATCACCAAGGGTATTTTTTGCACTTCATCATGATCCTGCTCCCACTGAAATTAAAATCCCTATTGGTGACAGTAGTCCCTGGATCAACCCCAATCTTTCTGTAAAGCTACCTTTTCAAGCCTCATGTTGTATAACATTCTTCACACAATATATATCCCCACACCACACTATATATTGCATTATTTGTTTCTGCAACAGAATATGAAGGATTTCAGAACAATGCTATTCATAGCTGATGCTGGCAATGACTTTCAAGGTGTTAAGGTGCTGTAAAAATGTTGGAGAAGAAGTTATTATAGCTTAAGTGCATCAATGCTTGGCCTAAACCCAACAGAATTAGGAATTTTGTTTGAGAAAGTCTATTTAGTTTAGCCCAGGTGCTCTCCCATTTGTTATTATCTGCATGAAATAGCCAAAAGATATCTAGATACATAACGTTTGTAAAGATCAGTGTTCATTGTTGCATTCTTGACTTTGTTTCTCCATGTTTCCATTTCAATTCATCCCATTTTGGTTCAAGGTTGGCCACAGTGCATAAACTATCTAAAGAAACTCAAGGAATTGTTAAATGAAGAGACACACTGGTTCACAGTCAGCACTAACCAGAGATATTATATCAGCGGCTGGTATGGAATCACTCACATCTTATTTCATGGCAAGATATAGTTTCCAAATGCATTACATTGCAAACTTTTCCTGCTATTGATTGATATAATCCCCTGTGCATTTATGGCCTAATTCTGCAATCTTTACTTTTTCAGTGAAGGGTTAGAGAGTTTTGGCTGAGTAGTATTTAAAATAGGACCCTTAGTTGAAACTTTTAAACAGTGCAGGGGTTTTAGTCCCATACATTCCATTAAAATCTGAAGAAGATGTATGGCTCTGAATCCCTTGCACTGAATTGAAAATCCCAGCCCTGTGCATAAAGAGTTATATTTGTTACAATAACAAAAAAGCCATCTAATTGAAGACAATATTGCAAATAGAAATATATTTTTAACACTAGGCCTTCTTTTTTTCCCCAGTTGATCATTGCAAAATTGCAGAAATAAACAGACATCCTACATTGCTTCACGATTTCATTTCTTTTCCTCATTCAAAGAAATGACTGCATCAATTTTAAAGAAATTTGGTGACTATAGTATTACAGCCAGAGGGAATATATTGCATGCCAAAATTTCATCTGTAGTATATTTTGAGTTATAATCTACCACAAATGGGTAGAGCTACACTGGCAACACTGGAATAGCAACTGCTAAAATTCTTTTCTCAGTTTACTTGCATTGGGATATAAAATAAAAGTGTTTTGTTTTTATTTTAGTTGAGCATGCAAGGTTATATAGCATTGTCCATTCTTCCACTGGTATAACTGCTGTATACCAAAGGATGACAAGGTTTTGGGATTCTCCCTGGGTGAAGATATTGACCTAAAATAGGAAGCAGCACATAATCTCTTTAATTCTTTCTCTTAAAAATGTAGGAAAAAACCATTCATTTTTCTTCTGTGGCTGAGATTCTAGCCCATCAGCAAGACATGTAGCCCAGATTTTTCCATTTCCTTTCAAAGCCTGTTAGCACAGACCTCATTTCAGTCAATAGGAAGTGATAAAAATATTTGGGTTTAGTGAAAAAAAAAAGATTGGGGTATTATGTGCTTTGGAGAAAAATTGTAAACTGAGATTTCTGGTTTTTAAAAAAAGAAAGCATTTGATAGCATGTTTTGCACAGTCATTGGTTCCTTGTTAGGTTCTTCTTATCAAAAGGGAAACATTTTCAAAGATGGCGGGGTGAGTGTGAGAGACAGGTCTCTTACTATTCTGAGATTGCTGTGGTCTGAAGAGCCTATTTCAAAGCCCAGTGAGGCTAATGGGAGTTTTCCATAGACTTTAGCAGGTTTTGGATCAGATCCTGTGGCTAGGATTTTCAAAGGAGTCTATGAGAGTTAGGCATCCAACTTCAATGAGAGTTGAGTGTCTAACTTTTTTAGGTGCCTTTGAAAATCTCCGCCTAAATGTATAACTAATACCATTTAGGTCCAGCTGATTTTGATTTTCAGTGCGTTTTTCAATTGAATAAGGAGAGATGGATTTGGCTCTTAATATCTCCAAGTTGTTAACTATTAGCTGTGCATTTCACTGCATAGATCTGCAGTTCACATTTGGAAAATGAAGATGTCAAGAAGACCTACGTGACTCATTATTTTCTAGCCAGCTTATTAATTGGGCAAATTTTCAAAAAATGGTTCAATCATGCACATGATGAGCTACTGCTGTAGTTAAATGCTTTTTTAAAAAATCTAAAAAGTTCAACTGTTACATCTTGCTGAAGGATTGATTAGATAATGTTTGTGCTTTGTGTATGGAAAGTTGCATATTAGTGCAAAATGGTAGTGGTAGTAAAGTTAGACCAGTGACATCTTATTTTCAGTGGAATGTTCAAAAACAAATAACTAAAAGAGTATATTAAAATTAACACACAGCCAGATTTTCAAAATTGCTCCACGCACATCTCATATTTTTTTCAAAGTGAATTCCTGGGTGTGGAACATTTTTCATAATCTGTCCACTTATTTAGCTGCCTAAATCTGGCCAATGATCTCTACTTACAAAATATCTTTTATATACATTGACAGGTCAGCCTGTCAAAAAATGTTTTTAAATAGTGTGTTTGTTCACCTTATTAATATAGTAGTTTTCCCATCACACAATTACATATATATCTATGTGTGTGTGTGTAGTGTATACACATCATATGTATGTAAAATGACTGAAATGTTCCAGGAGAAATGCTCTAGTACAATTTACCCCAAACAGCAGATCAGATAAAGAATTAAAACAAATATCCATCTGTTCCAAAGCTTTGATCTCTGTTAGTTACAAGTCTTGCTTATGTGATTAAACAAATATTTTGTAGATATATAACTAAGATTTGATTTTTAATTTAATGTGCTCCATAAATATATAGAAGTGTGGCTACTCTCCCTTCGTAGACTTAGGGAAATTTAATTAATTAGATTGCTTTTTTACTTCAATTTACAACTGCAGAAAAGGCATGAGTGAGTATCTCTTGACACCTAACATTTTTGCAGTTGACTCATGGTGATATCAGCCAGGAGTACATATAAATGATGCCTCCTTTCCCCTCCCCCCTTAAAAGATATGAATAAAAATGGAAGAAGACTTGGTTGGAAAATCTTTATGAGGATTTTTGAGAATAAGTTTCACTGTTCTCAAAGAGTCATTTGGATTTGAGATACTATGTACCATTAAAGAAAAATGGATGTTCTTTCTGGGTACATGTTGAAAGACTGAAATTGACACTTTGATTGAACACATTTCGTACCAAAATACTGGGACAAAGAACTGAAGAACTAACTGATGCCAAGAACCTTGAAAAAGATAATTGATTGCCGAACACTAAAATGCCCTGATACAGTTTGCCAACCTTCTGTAAACCTTCACTTGTGAAATTATCCAAGCATCTTAAAATAAAGTGAAATGTGTTTATTATACCTTGGCTTGAAGGTGAAGATTGCTATTTTCAAATACGACCACCAAATGAAGTTTGTGAAACTGAAAATTTAGGTTGCTATCGTAGGTGCTAACAACACTTCATGACAAATGTCATAATGGCAGAAAGGTATTAAAATCCATCTTTTAAAGAAATTTTAGAATTTATATATAGCAATACCAGAAAAAGAATCAATTCCTTGACCAAGGTCATGTGAGGCTTTAAAAGACAAGAAAGGAGTATAAAAAAAAAACATTGTAACCTTGGAACTATTTGGCGAAACTTTCTGTAAGCTTTTGTGACGGTGGCCATTGATGAAACATGAGGCAGGTCTATTTCGAATGTTTTTTTTTCAACTTCTCTATTTTTGGCAGTAACTGGATTTTCCTGAATGCCATATCTCCACCATAGAGCAGTATGCCCTGTGCTCCACTCAACCCTACTGATGAGGTAAAAACTTGACATTTGAAGCCTAGACCTTTCCAGAGCCTTTAAAATCCCTTTATTTAAACTCACCTTTCTGCACCCAGGCTTCACTAGGACAACTATTCTCCATGCAGAATAGCTGAACTAAATTACCTTCAGCACTCTGTTAATGCCAGTCTTTAATGACAAATGGGTGCCATTCATCCACACTCAGGAAATGGCACCGTGGTTTCCACAGCACTCCGGACAGCTTGCCCTGCTCATGAACTGAGAAATCCATTTTGGGATTCAAACCTTGATATTGTGATTAGCAGTTGAGTGTACCAACCTGTGAGCTCATACTAACTGTACTCTTTCCTAATGATCTTCAGGGGCATCATGTGCATTCACATTTACATCTACACTTACAACTATCTTTGATTATAACCTTCCTAAAATCTGACAGGATGATCCCAATTTGAGTGGGAGCTGTGCTAGATGGTTCCAAATCTGCTGAGTTTGTTTTTCCTTAAAAAAAATTATCTTGCAGCAGCATGGTTAGTGCATTAGTAAGCATCCATTGCTTGCCACTTTGGAATAAATGACATAACTGAGTATTAAAATATGATGGAAAGTGAGTGGTGACTGGAACAGGGAAACAGAAAACAAATCTGATGAAAATCTATGTCCGTGTACTTGTGTACATGTTATACATGCTAAATAACAGATTATCCAGAAAATGTGAATGGCCTCAATGGTTACTATCTGTGTGTTGTTTTTGTTTGTTTGTCTGTTTAGTTTTGTTTCATTTTTAGTTTTATGTTGAAAATTCTTGTTCACTTTCCCGGTTATCAGCATTATCTCTGGCTTTGCCACATGAGTTGCGAGTCAAGATTCTTGGGCCTCGCTTCAGCAGAACATTTAAACGTGTTTAAATAGATCCCTGTTTAGGTACTTAAGCACATGATGAAATCCCATTAATTCAAACTGATTTTAATAGTGCTCTTGAAGTACAAGATTTAGGTGCCTTGTTGAATAGGGATGATTTGCTGATTTGCAACTCTAGCTCTCCTACTGGCTTGCTATGTGCACGTCATTTAAATTCTCTGTGCCTCAGTATGCTCATCTGTAAATGGATATAATACAACCTGCGATCTGTACTCAGCCAAAACTCCCTTAGACTTCAGCTGCACTTTTGACTGAACAAAGGCTGCACGACTAGGGGTTTCATAAGGGTGTTGTTCAGTAATTACATAAAAGTATGTAAAACATTTTGAGATCCTTGGAATAAATTGAATGTTTTGTGATGTACGTATCTACCAACATGACACAACATTTGCCAGTTAGGTGTGGATCAAGCTGTTGAATGGAGGTGTTAATCCCAAGGCAATTTTGCACATACTGTACATGGTCATCACATTTGTTTGTGTCTATGGTTTTGAATGTACATAGCCAATCTACTATATAAACAATTGAGAAAACACTTGAGTAATATCCTGGAGATCTACAGATTCATATTTCATTTCAAAATGACCTTTTGTGATAAAATGTTGGTGCAGTAAAGTGTGGTAAATATGTGGGTGCTTTTATACTGCTCTAACTCTTGATCATATTAAAAAAGCAATGATGTCAATGAAATGTTACAGTTGAATACTTAACTTTTGCATTTCCTTAAATGTTTTGAAGTTCCTGATTCAAAAAACATTGATTATATTGCACATTGGTACATTCGGGTTTACTGTAATTCATCTATAGGGCCATAATTTGTTTAACATTGGGAAAAGACATTTTTTCAGACTCATTTAATTCAAAGGCAACTGAAATAATTTTTTTTAAAGGGAGAAAATATCTTTGGATAGGGACCAAGCATGCAAAATCTCAATCCAAATCAGAATTTTTCAGAAAATTATCAAAGAATGAAAATATAGGTTATAACTGAAACTGTTTTTCAAGATTTCTTTTTATGAAAGCTAAAGTTTAAAATCAAATTTACACAAGTTAAGAGGGAAGGTACTGTGCATCTGGGGTCAGGCTTGAGTTATGAGAGTGAGTTATAAGGCGTGCTGCTGTAGGATTGAAGAGTACAAGCGTGATCAGGCTTCAGGAGCAAGACCCTGCAGTGAGGATAAAGAAGGTGCTGGTGGAAGGCCCTGGGGAAGTAGCCCAGGGAATTGTAGCTGTCATGCAGCTGATACAGGGGACATTGTAGACAGCTGCTATCCACAGGGCCACAGGGCCCTGGGCTGGAACCCAGTGTAGAGGGTGGGCCCGGGTTCCCCCCATCCCCTAACTCCTGACTGGACACAGGAGGAGTTGACCTGGTCAGTGAGAAATACCAGAAGGGAAGGTCTAATTTGGAAAGGGATGAGGTTAGCTGAGTGAATGGCAGGTTTGAACGTCTAGCAGAAGCGGCCAAACTGAGGGCTTCCGTGAACCTCTGAGGCCAGCAAATCTGCCAAAAAGTGCAGGATTAACCAAGGCAGAGGAGGAACTTTGTCACAGTGGTCTCGGGTGCACTACCCATAGAATGTATTTAGAGTCCAAGTCAGTATTAGTATAGAAAATAGGTACCTGGGTGCGGCTCATCAGGAAAGAAAGTGGGTGATTTTCCTGACTGGCGGTCTCGTTTACTCATTCTAGTACTGACGGTGTCCCATGATATGCTCCGTGTAGATGTCTCTGGACCACCTGATGGTGTCAGACACCATGAACTGTCTCATGAGCCGGGTGTAGCGCCGACCAACTCTGCACGCTCTTAACAGCAGTTCATTGTGGGGGTCTGACGTGCCCAGGGCTACCACGACGAGGGCGTGGATCTGGACCTCATAGCCTTGGGCTCTCAGCGTGTCGGTCAGTGGGGTGTATTTCAACACCTTCTGAGCTCAGGCCTCGTGGAAGGCTAATGACCTGTTTTCTAATGGCACTGTGACATCCACTATGAGGACCTTCTTCTTTTCCGTGTCAGTCATGACAATGTTGGGTCACAGTCGGCTGTTTTTTCCAACAATGGTGTCTTCAGGGATCTGTTGGACACAGACTCCTGTGGGCGTGCCCAGGTGCTGGTATACCTCTCCCTCCTTGAGTGAGTCCAGGGGCTCATCCTGGATCAGGAGCTGTGACACCTGGACCAGATCCCTGGCACAGCCATTGATGTGGAGGGAGGTGCACTTTTGGGGGTTGAAGTGGAGGCCCATCCGCTGGAGGCTTTCTAAGCTGTCGGCGACCAGGACCAGATCATCCCCGTAGGCCAGGATGTTGATTCTCTTACCATGAAGGTCGAAGCTGGCCGGGCCACTGGAGATGGCTCGGATGGGTGGTTCCATGGCCAGATTGAAGATGATGGGGCTGAGGGGGCAGCCCTGTTTCATGCCGCAGCAGAAGGGGATGGCATCCATCTCTCCATCCGTGGCACGGATGGTGGTGGTGCAGTCCTTGTAGAGGTCCCAGAGGATCTGGATGAAGGCCTCTGGCATCCCGAACTCTCCCAGGGTGGCAAAGATGTGATGGTGGGGTATGGACCCAAAGGCATTGGCCAGGTCGAGCCATGCTACGGCGCACTGCCTCCTGGACCTTCTGGCCGCCTGGATGGCCATCTGAAGAAGGAAGTTGTGCTCACAGCATCCCTTGCAGAACATGAAACCCTTCTGCGCTGAGCTGATAGCACCCACACATACTGACCAGTCCGTGATCCTTGCCGCGAGGCAGCTGGCATACAGCTTGTAGATGGTGGAGCAGAGCGAGATGGGCCTCCAGTTGCCGGGGTCATCTCATTCACCTTTTTTGTGGACGAGCACAGTCATGGATTTTTTTCAGGAGTGGGGGGTGTGGTGGAACTTCTTGCATTTGTTGAAGATGGCAGCAACCACCAAGCAGCCGGGGTCTCACTTCTTCAGCAGATGGTAGTGGATTTTCCAGGGGCGGTGTTTTTGGTCCTCATCAACCTTGCCAGCATCTCTTGTGGGGAAAAATCTCACTCTACGTCCTCCGTGAGGTTGATCTTGGGTAGCGGGAGAAGGCACTCTGGGCGTTACACATCGGTCTGGGCCTCATGATCGAACTTGCCCTTGAAGTAGGAGTAGAGCCTCTCAGGCGAATGGCGGAGTGGGATGAGGTTCAATCAAGGATCTCCCTCATGGCTTACAGGCAGTTCATCCGGTATAGTATCTGGATATGGGATGCGGCCGCTGGATCATAGTGGCGGCAAGCATCCCCTCTCCAGACTTCTCTAGCAGTGTTGCTATGGCTTGGCGCGGGGAATCTGCGAGTGGTCCGTGTGGCCTTCTGGGGTTTCCCCCTCCTGGCTGTGATTTCTACAGACAGTTCTGCGGTCAGTCTGTCCATCAGGGTGTCGAAGTCCTCGAAGTTGTCAGCCTTCACCAGCTCTTCTATCCAAGTGGTTTGCCACTGCGTGGTGACCCTGGCTCGTGGCTGTCGCTTCTCCTGCTGTGCTGTCGCCACAGGTTAGGGTGTTGCAGAGATGATCTGTGGCCTTGTTGTCTCTTGGAGTGGGCAGTGGTGTTCAGGCACATCTTGAGGCGGAGGTCGTGGTGCAGTGTGGGGGGCAGCTCTCGGTGTCTCCGAGGCAGTGCTGGCTCTTTCGGGACGGAGGGGGGGTTCTGGAAGCACCAGTGCTGGACTTTTGGGGGATGCAGTTGCGTCTGGAAGTGCTGGGGACAGTGCTGGTTCTCCTGCGGGCAGTATCCAGCTGCAGGAGGTCCTCGGTAGGGCACTTTTGGTCAGGGTCTCGCTGGGCAACTCTGGAGGGGGTGTTGCATCTCCCAGGGGTGGGCTCCCGCCGTGGGATCTGGGGGTTGCAGGAGGCTCCTCCATTGGCTGGATCTCTCCAGGTGGCCTGGGAGGCAGCGCTGGTTGCTCCTATGGCAGGGCGGTATGAGGTTACCTTTGAGGGAGCACTGCCCCATCTCGTATCCGTGTTGTGCCGGATGGTTTGCATGAGGTCTCTGAGGCATCTGGTGAGGTTCCTGACATGCGAGACGGCAGTAGTCCCCCTCATGGCCAGGTCCAGTGTGGGGATTCTGGAGACAGCGCTGGCTCTTTTGATGGCATCATCCTGTCCGTCAGTCAGTCCTCAAGGTGGAGGTTGTGCTTCCCTTGGCTGGCAGTTAGTCCCCCATTACATGCTGTGGCTCTGGGGATGCTGGCTGGGGTGCTGAAGCCTGAGCATTGATGGGGGTCAGAGTTGGGACCCACAGGGTGTTGGTAGAATTGGCCATCACTGTTGTGAGGGGTCCTTTGCATGTGGTTTGATGATACTTACATTTCTTTTGAGTCTCGAAGGGTAAGTTGCAGCGGCTACACCGGAAGGCGATCCGCTTGTTGTGGGGTTTCCGGACTTGCTTGCTGAGGGCCCCAGGGGTCTGGACTCCACGAAAGGGAAAGCAGAAAGGGCAGAGGAGACCTGTAGGGATCAGGTTCTGGAGGTAGGTCTTCCCCTACCTCACCTTCTGTGGGGCGGACTTCTGTTGTGCCTGCAGACTCGCCGGGTGGTTCCTCTTGGTCTGGCACAGTTGCTTGAGGAGGTGAAGTCGCTTCTGGGGTGGGGCTAGATTTGCTGGCTGCAATATCTCTTTGTCTGGTAGGACAAGATGCGGCTTCAAGATCCTGGGCCGTGGAGTGTGTTCCCTTTGGAACAGCCTTCCTCCAGGCAGCAGGGCAATAAGTAGCATCGGGGTCCTGGGTCAAGGAACTGGTTCCTTCAGGAACATCCTGCTCATGAGCAGTAGGGCTCAGTTTATAACTGAAACTCTTTTGCAAGATAATGCTATGCTGTTCACTGCCAAATGGATGCTATGAGAATCCCATGTTTGCAGAAAATCTTTCATTCTAAAACCTTTGATAATCCAAGATGCTATACTTTATATTTTAATAAGTACTGCCTTTTGGAGAAAGTGCTTTAAATGTTCATTAGCCTAAGCAATTTTGTAGGTCAAGGACAAGATTTTCAGCTGATATAAATCAGCATAGCTCTACTAAAGTCAATGTACCTCCATTGATTTGCAAGTTGAAGGTTTAGTCCATGCATGATACCCTATTGAAATGAAGAAAGCAAGTGATATGGATGCTTAGGGTCTTTCGGGTACAGTCAATTAATTTAATGTGAATACATATTTAGCATTTTCATTCTTTACTTCCTTCTTTAATTGTTTGTTAACATATTCCTTGGTATCTTGGATATTGTTGTGCACTTTTGCTCATTATTAAGTTCTTTTTGCATGAATATTAAGATCTATATTTGCCAGTCTACTACATAAAGTGTAGAGGTATTTTGAAAAGTGAGTTTGTAAAAATGTTACCTTCTTAGTCAACCATTTTTCTCCCTAGTTCTATTTAAAATTATGTCTACCTAAACAAAAATTAGAGGCAAATACTGTTCTCCCTCCACAATGGTGTAATTCCAGAATAACTCTACTAACATCAGTGCAGATATTCAGCATTAATATTAGTGTAAATGAGAGTAGAATATACTTAGCACTACTATGTAGAATTGTTAGCACTGCTTTGGGAGAGGGAGCTAGATTATTTTGGCTCAGGGATTATTAAGAGAATTGATAATAAATCTGGTTGCAGGACCAAATTCTACTCTTCTGAAGGCAAAAGTATTGCATCTAAGGACAGAACATGAAGACCTTGTGTTTGCATAAATTTAACTGGGGGCAGATTTTGCCTACAGAATTTTTATTACTAGAAAAGAGATTCATACTTTAAAGGAAAATAAAAGACGAAGGTCTTGTCTACACTTACCGGGGGATCGACAAGTGGCAATCGATGCATTGGCAGTTGATTTAGCAGGTCTAGTGAAGACCTGCTAAATTGACCGCAGATCGCTCTCCCGTCGACTCCTGTACTCCATTGGGTTGAGAAGAGTAGGGGAAGTCAACTGGAGAGCATCTCCCGTCGACACTGCGTAGTGTGGACCCCACGGTAAGTAGGTCTAAGCTATGTCGATTTGAGTTACACTATTCACATAACTCAAATTGCATAGTTTAGATTGAATTTCCCCTGTAGTGTAGACAAGGCCTAAGAGTGAAATCCTGGCTTCATAAACATCAATAGCAAAATTTCCATGAACATCCGGGGGGCTAAGATTTCGATCTGAATGATGCAGACAAGTGAACAATACTAGTTAGAATCTTTAAAAGGCAGTCATTCAGAATAAGAACTCTGTTTCCCATTGTGTTATATATTACACCTCCCCATACTTCCCCACTTCTGTAAAAATACTTTGTAAAAAATGAAATAAACAAATAGAGTGTTATAGACAAATTCCTAGTAACTAGTGTGTAACTATATTTAAAACTCAAAAAGTGTCTTGATCTGTCCAAATATTTGGCTCTTACAATTTTTTTTAATAAGGTAGCTACACGGGATTCGATTCTGCATCCCTAGATGATTGTGCCTAGCATTTACTCACACAACTAGTCCCAAGTACTCCATGTATAAAGATTATAGATTCAGGCCTATAGAACATTTCTTCTAGGGCAAGTATAAGACTTGCAGTAACTTATGGTTATTATGATTTGATTTACTTGTAGCTCAGAATCCACCCTGTTTACTGAGTTCTCTGGGCACAATAAGGAATGATCTGCAACACAACAATATTCTGACACAGAGATGGAGTTTATGAAGACATAACCCATTTTTCAAATACATTTAATTTGGGAATTGAGCTCATTTGTCTATAATGCACACATACAGTTTTTCAAGTGCAGACTGAATATAGCTTTATTCACTAGAATTACAAACAGCTGTAATTCAAGCATCTTTATAAGAATGTCTATATGATGACATGGTTAAGCCTGTGTGATAAAGCAAAAGGCATATGACACATTTTGTTCAATAAGTAGTAAGCAACTAAATGTTTAATCGCATTATAGAGAATTATGGTTTTGTTGCTGTCACCCAGTGCCGAGAGGCTGAACAACAGCTTGAGTGGTTCATTACCCGGTGTGCTACACCCAATAATCACAATGGGGTGGAGAAGCAGAAAAGTTTATTTGAAGCTTCAAATAGGTACAGGGAGATTTGAATCTCAAATCCTGTACACAGAGCAGGAAGTTACACAGGCTTTTATACATCCTTTTTCCCAGCATACTTATCCAATAGCAAGCTGCCCCAAGTATCCATATAGCCAGCCAATCCAGTTCCCAGCTAGTTCCCTGGTTCTCTGTATCATTTGTTAAACTATACATAAAGCTGCTTTATTCAGCATTGTTCTTCCATATCTGTCCAGTTTGGCCGTGCTTAGTTTCAGGCAGTCTGACTCTGCAGCATATTGTTGCAGATCCTCAGCATAACTGCTGTGTGTGCCTCCGGGCAGGGGGCCAAGGACACTTGGGCCTAGTACGCAGAGCTGCTGCGAGTGCCTCCAGGCGGGGGGGGGGAGGGGGCCAAGGACACCTGGGCCTAGTGCGAGGGGGCTTCATCCACACTCGTGGTCTTCCATCCCCTCGAGTTACCTAGTGGCCATGCCCCAGTGTCCCCAACAGTTTCATGAATTTCTCCTGTGTTATGGGTGATGCCAATGGCCATAAGACTTCATGATTGATGTTACATACATGGATTAAAGATAGTGACTTGCTATGGTGTCTGAAATATATCAAACAACCTTGCTTTGCTTTGGATGCCAAAACAGACATATAATGCAGGATGTCATTAAGAAAAGATTGATGCAACTTATAATGCATGGGCTAGCAATCCAGTATGTCCATGTAAATATAACACATTAGCACATGAAGTGACAAGATTTGAAACATTAATGACTACATTATAGTGTTATGACTCTGACAGACAGTAACATCAGAGTGCTAAGTCTTGGGCTTCTTTCCCAGATGAAGAAGGAGGAAAAAGAGTAGGAGAAGAAAGGTTTTTAAGGAGGTCACTTGTAGGTAATAGTCCAGCAGGATGAGGAAAAATTGGAGAAAGCACAGGAAGCACCTGTTAAAATGTAAATTTTGTTGTAATTCATAAAGGTTTAAGCCAGAGGCACTTGAGTTAAACAAATAATTTTCAATGGATAATTTATTGTGTTAATTTGCCATTTTTTTCTGCTCATGGATCACCCACAAGTAGATCACTATTTCCTCAAATGTATTTTTTCACATTTATTTGATAAACGTCTTTTTGGGTTTTTTTTCTCTCTTCGTTGATCTTGGGGTGGCTTGCCCATGCCATCAGTCACTGATGCCCATGCTACAATGGCTACACTTCTATTTTTAGCATGCTAACTTGATGAGAGCTAGTGCAAATATATCCACTCATGCTGGGAATAACACCCCCTGTTCTAAGTGTAGTTGTAGCCCTACTAGAGGAAATATTCTCTGTGTATCCCTGAGCATGGAGACTGCAATTGTCCCTGGCCCATGCATGCAGGGCATACAAGGGAGCTAGAAAGCTCCTTGCATCCTTTTACCTCCTGTGCATCAGCAGAAGGGCTTGGGACAATCTAGCCCTGAGTAAACTTTGCAGTCCCAAAAGTAAGTGGGTTTAGGGGAATTTCCTAGATGATACCGAAATAAATTCACTAAAAAAATTCATGACTTATAAGTGCCTTTTATGTTTTCCTTGGTTCTTTTAAATCAGACTCAGTGGAGAGATAATTATTATACTAATGTCTACATTTGAATCTCAGGGAACATGTGGCATTATTTTGTTATTGGTTGTTTATTATACGTGGTACTCAACCTGGATATGATTTTATATCTATTCAATTTATTTGTTATTGTATTTATTTTGGGCCTAGCTGATACTGTACAACTCAGTCAGGCAAAAACCTGGAGGGAGGAAAGGAGGTTGAGACCCCTGTGGCCAAACTGTACACTGTTACACCAGTGGAAGGGCATAATCTTGCCAATTTTTAGTGTATATTTACACTTTGAGCTGGAGGTGTGATTCCCAGCTTGAGAAAAACATATGCCCTAGCTCTGATTGAGCTAGCACCTCAACAATGTGGCAGCGTGACTAGCTACTCTGAGTGTGTGCCTGTCCCAGACCCTAGACACAAATCTGGGGCAGCAAGCCCCTGCTGCTTCTTGCACTGCCATCGCTCCACTATTTTTAGTACACTGGTTCGATCAGAGCTAGCACAGGTAACGTCTCCTTAAGCTGGGAACCTATCACCAGCTCAAAGTGTCGACAGACCCTTACTGCTGTAGCTCCAGCATTGCAAAGCCTGAAAGCAGCCGCCACGTCCACTTCTCCATAAGGCCCGCCTGCAAAGATCAGGAAATTCTCTGTTTCAGCACATTCCCTTTGTAGCTTCTACCAGCAGGGTACTTGTGGCATCCACAGCATAACTTCAGTTGTTCTCCCTGGATAAATCAGCCAGGGCCATGCAATTTACTCAGGAATAGGACTTTGTCAGTATGCTTGAATCCGGCCTATTGTCAGCCATTACACCCCACGTGTGAAACTTACAGGGTGTCCAATATGATCTAAGCATTAACTTAACATTTACTTCCTGCTATATTCTAGAATTTATGCTATTAAGAAAAAAGAGCTCAGACATCCAAAGAACAAACACAGTCAAGCAGATTATGCAAAATTTTATTCCTAATTTAGTTTAGTTGATTTAGAATAACAAAAAGTCCCCATACACAGGCTCTGAGTGTCTTGCCAATTATTTAAAATGACAATACCAAAATCTCATTTTATTTGACTCATCCATTCTTCCAAGCAACAGCTCATATTGTAATAATAATAATAAAAACACTCCCATGTATCAATGTATATCTCACTTTCTCTACCTTTTAAGGCCATACAAATCAAATGCAACATGCCCTGAAAGGTGATAAACCTGGGTTATATCAGACCAGCAGCTGTAGGGCATTCCAAAGACCCAGCATCCCATATGGAGAATGCCCTGCCAGCCACCCGAATTCTGTTCTATCTAGGATCAATGTCTCCACTGATTGCCATTTTAGTGGAGTGTCCTAGGAGAAGGGTTGTCTCTTGGGCAAGCTGGTCTCATTGTGGCATTACTTTTAACACAGAACTTATCACTGATCCACTACAAGGACTGATGGTATGATATCGTCCATTATCAGTGATATAACAACAACCCGTGTCTGAAAACCCTAAAGGGTTAAATCTGGATCTCCATGATATAATTCACTATGAGAAATTAATGTACTATTTTCATAATTTAAAATGTCATCCCACTATATGAACTGATCCTCTAAAGCGTATTTCCTTTGGGGAACCTCGTGCTGCATTGCTCTCAACTTCTATCTATTTCACTGGGAATTGAAGGGCACTCTATTTCCAAAAAGCACCTGACAAGATAAGTCTCCTAGGCCTTAACACTGCAAGCACTTCTGCATGTGCTTAATTTTAAAGCATGTCAGTAGTCTCATTGAACTCAATGAGACTAAAGTCAAGCACATGTGTAAATGTCTGCAGAATCAGGGCCTTAATTTTTAAATCTTCAAATATTGTTCACTGGATACTTCTCTTTTTTCCTGAACATCATTTGACAGGACTTCTATTTGAGATAAATAGAACAGTGTAAAAAGTCACCACAAAATCTGCTATTATCGTTGTTTAAAGCATTTCTATAAAAATATAGGCAAGGTATTATACATCTATATCCTAATTCTGCTTCAATTGGTTTAGTTCATTAATTAGTGCTGGGGAAAAAACCCTCACAGTTTTCTGCTTGGCAAATAAAGTATCATACACATAAATCATTCAAGGATAGGAATCTATTACTGAATATAGCCTGATAATGGCAATGTTCTTGTTCTTCTACTTTATAATAACGCTATTAAAATGCTTTTTGGCCTTGGTGGATGTAAGATTCAGTAGGGCTTGACATTACTAAATAAGGTGTGCTTTTCATTTGTCTTATACCCCTGTTGCATTCCAATAAGTGTTTCCAGATGATGCATTCATTTAGTGTGAGTAACAAACAAATCTCTTGTAATAAATAACCCTGTACTGAAGCAGAAAACAGAGTTGAGGCTTATTCATGCCTTAGGGTGGAAATGATTTTTAATGTAAAATATTTTCACCTACAATAATTCCAGTTTTAAGTATGTTTATGAAGGTCCTAATTTTGAAAAATGGCTTCTCCCTTCTCCCTACAATTTTGAAAGTGGAAATAATTGTGAGATCAAATATTTGTGGGTATGGTATGATGAAACCCTACTTAACACCTAACAATTCAATTGCATATACAAGTGCTATAATGTGTGTGTCTATTTGTTTCTGGGCACAAAATTGCATATGCAACATCTGAAGTGAGACACTTTAAAAAATGAGGACCTAAGGGTTTAACTGAAGTATCATAATGTAAATAAATAGTTTCAGAATTAATATCATGGTTTATTTCTTTGTTAACATTATTTGTTAACATTAATTTAACTAATCAAAAGTTTATACAAAACTAGTTTACTGAATATTCATTTTGCTTCCTAGAAGTTTCATAATTATCTGTACCAAAAAACTGATAGAAGAATGTGCCAGAACTTGCTAGAAACTAAATCATGTGACAAGACTAGTTTTTATTATATCAGTAATAAATGCCAAAATATTTAGCCCTTTGTCAATTAAAAAAACAAAACCCTAGACATTGTGCACAGAAGATAATTACTATTTGATAGTGGGTGTGATATGCTCCCCCCCCAATCCTGAACACATACACATGCTTAACTTTGTGCATGTACATTGTCCGAACTGGGACATGGGTGGCCTGACCTAGTGGCCAAATTCCAAGCCTGGGGTCAGAGTCCGAATCAGAGTCCAGGAACCAAGCCAGGGTGAGAGGTAGTGCAGCAGCCAGTGAGGAGGTCTGCCAGTTGCTCAGACAACTTCCTATGCCTCCTTCTGGCTTAAATAGCGTGGGCTGGCCAATCAGTGGAGCCAGTCCTTGTCCCCAGTCAGGATCATTGTGGGCGGTGCCTCTCAGAGGGACCAGAGCCCTACTAACCCCTCACTTCCAGTTGTTCTGGGTTAGCTACCCAGTGGCAGCCCGGTGTGAGAGTGGCTTGGAAATGCATAGGCCCTTAGATAAATAGTCCTATTGACTTCAGTGGAATTACTCACATGCATAAATTTAAGCGACTGAAGCATCAGGGCCATATCGGTGGTCAGCAAAAACAAAAACAATGTTTCTTTATGAGTTCCTGGTCTCTACTAATTCTCTCAGGTGCAGGGTTGCCCTCTGCTAGGAACCTTTTTTCCAGCACACCTTTCTGGTGCTGGCAGTTTATTTTTGGCAGGTCAATCAGCTGCAGGCCTGAAGTGGTCATCGTGTAATTAGCCACTGCTTACATTCCAATTAATAATTGTGAACTCCTTTTTGTGTCCTCCCATATCGCCTCATATTCCCGAGAAGATGGCATATTCTTCTAGTGAGCCTGAGCTTAATAGCACCATCTGATATAAAATTCTCATACTGTTTTTAATTAATTAGAGAAATGCCAAAGTATGTGATTAAATTCAGTACTGTTGGGTCCAGAGATTTACCACAAGAGGAAGATTTATTTTAGCAGGATTTCAACTTAGATTTAAGGGTCCAATGATCAGTATGAATTCAATGTTCAACAAAGGGCTAAACTGGAAATGATAGAAAAATATTGTTCCATACTTACAAAAGTTTGCACAGTGAATCAATTCTATGTATTTACAGGGTCATTCATAAAAATATGTCTTCTAGAGTCCTTTCAAAAATAAATTATTTTCAGAACCAAGGCAGTTGAATCTCTGATGCTTAGAGAGAAAACTTGATGGGGAGGACATGTTCATCAGAGATTTCCCAATAATTATATCTTTTAAGTGCAATCTTAATTTCAGTGTGTCTAGACTATTCTCAGTGGTGGAAGAGGACAGGACAAGGAGTAATGGTCTCAAGTTGCAGTGGGGGAGGTTTAGGTTGGATATTAGGAAAAACTTTTTCACTAGGAGGGTGGTGAAACACTGGAATGCGTTGCCTAGGGAGGTGGTGGAATCTCCTTCCTTAGAAGTTTTTAAGGTCAGGCTTGACAAAGCCTTGGCTGGGATGATTTAATTGGGGATGGGTCCTGCTTTTGAGCAGGGGGTTGGACTAGATGACCTCCTGAGGTCCCTTCCAACCCTGATATTCTATGATTCTATGATTCACACTAGTAAAATGTTTTGAGTAGCACCTCTCAAAGAGAAGTGATTTAAAGAAACATTGTAATAAGGGGGAAAGGCTGACAACATGTCAGGGACCAGACCAGTCAGGACCAGCTTCTGGCTAGCTCCCTGACTAACCGCACTACTAGGCAACCAGGAAGCCCACTGCCTTAGAACTAAGAGAGTGGCCACAGACTCTGATTTGACTGCTGGTTTAGGAGCCCTGCCTATAAGCATGGCCTCCACAGCTGCTCAGCACATACCATGCCTGCAGCTGCGCTTGCCTTTGTTTCAGTCCCTGCTCCTGCTTTGTTCCATCCCCTACTTCCCTCTGCCTTCAGTCTTCTAGCTTTGATCCCTGGCTCTGCTTCTGGTTTACGACCCTGGTTTATCCCCAGCTCTGGCATTTGGCCTCTGTCTGGTATTGACCCTTGGCTCATTTTCTGGACTCTGCTCAACCTGGATCCAGCTCTAACCAGAAGGCCAACTTCTTGTATCCACCACTAGGCCTGACTGCCACAGCCTGGTGGGCTACACAAGGGAAAAGGGTCCAGATGAGAATTTGTTAAACTGTTCTACAAGACAAAGGAATCAAAGGGAGAAAGGCGGTCAAGTGTAACAGGGTAGATCCTTATAAGTACTGGGCCTCTTCCATCCATAATATAGCAATTGTTACAACTGAAATCCAAACAAGAACTTCTTAAAAGCCTATGGAGCAATGTGAAACACGAAAATATCCCATGTATCCACAATTTTAAATAACCACGTTAACATTACATACACAGAGCTTTCCTTACAAAGACGGTAAACACTTGTTTAGAACTCTCAAAAGGTGACCTAGGTAATTTACTGATTACAACACAATAAGGATCCAGGAGTTAATATTAAGATCACCTTGCAAAAGAAATAAATCAGGAAAGGTTGTTGGTGTTGCTTGTTTTTGCTGAAATGGAATTTTTGAAGCTGCGGGTTATGAAAAGAAGCGAAGCTATTGAGGAACAATTTAAATATGATTTAAGATAGGAAATGGGTAGGAAAACAGAAACATAATCTCCTACCGTGCTTTATAAACAAAAAGGCTGAGATAGAGAAAACTGACAGAGAAATAACATGGGCTTTCAGCAGAAAATGTGCCGGAGTCTTCCATCATTGTGTGAATGCAGCAGCACATATAAGGCGGAGAGGTTGGCCTGTCCATATTGCCTTGGATAGAGATCACTAGAAATGGCTGGGCAAAACCTATTGATCTTGTCTAACAGGGTTTCAGCCAGCAGGGATCTTATCCAGCTCCATTTAAGTCAGTGGAAGTTGGATCAGTTCCTTTCAATCCTTCCTTTTACCACTGCTCCATCACCAATTTTAGTAGCAGGTCTCTACCTTTTTCTGTCATTGGCTCACCCAGTGCTGCCTCTAAAGTTTCATCTTGTGCATAGGGATGAAGCTATGGAGTGAGAGTTAATGCCTATCCAGTCTCTGTGAGAGCAGATACTGTACCGTTGCTTTTCTTTTGTTCTGCCGGCCCCATCTCAAGACACTACCTGCAGAACTCTGCGTGCTCATGGGTGGTGTGGGACTGCTGCAGTTGGCAAAGAAATGAAGGGGGCAAGGTATAGCCTGTGTGACAAGGCTTCTACACATGAATGTATGACAGCTGATTTTTTACATTTGAAATATACAGCAATGAGCACCAACTTATTTATAATGAGACAAATGTGCCAAGTTAATTTAAAAGATTTCATTGAAGATTAGTGAAGGAACAGGAATCTTATACACAGTAGAACATGAATACAAGAACATGAATAAACCACAAAACATCAGGGGGACCTAGCAGAAACACCATCTGAGCATGGCTGGGAATGGGTAGATGGGAACAGGAAGAACTCATTTCTTTAAAAATATGACTAACCATGGCCCAAACCAAAACACATTTATCTGGCTTCTACACAATTGTTAGGTTCTTGGCAAACACTGAACCAAGTTCTTCTGAACTAATCCAATAGAAGAACATTTTCAGTGCAAAAAATCTAGTATAATTCCAAGTCCTTTCTCCGAGGTTTTGCAAAAGCTGCAGAGTTGTAAGTAAAAATTTAAAAAATTGTATTGGCAAACTTTTTGCAGCACTGTTTATCAGGCTGGCTCTGTGCTTTGAATCCATCATTTTCATAAACTATGAAATTAACTAGATTCTGCAATAGATGATGCACTTTAAAAGAGAAACAAACCTCTTTATATAAGTGTAATCAAATAATCATAACAAAAAATAACACACATTTGCAATTCTTAGTCCTATCAGGGACCATGGGTCTTGAAGATGGGTCTATCAGGCTCGTAGGCACAAATAAGTTCCAACCTACCACCCAGTGGCATGTTAACAGTTGCCAGAATAGAAGCTGAACCCTGACAGATGATGCCGGTCCTGGAATTTGATTGGCAGAACATTGGGGGCCCTGATTGGTTCACAGCCTCTATATAAATCCAGCCCAGAAACAGGAAGTTGTCCTGCAACTGAGTTCTCCCTGCTTAGAACTGCTTCTCCAGCAATACCTGCTCCTGGTTGCCTGGCAACCAGACCCTGCCTGCTAAATGACTCCTAGTTTGCCCTCTGGCCTGTCTCAGACTCTGTTCTCCTAGTAACCCGACCTGGCTTGACACCTGATTCTTGGTTATGCCCTCGGGCTTGCCTCAGACTCTGACCTGCTGGTAGCTGACTCGTCTGACTCCTGAAATTTAATCTGACCACTAGGTCAGGCTGCCTATGCCCTAGTTGTGACAAATCCTCTGGAACCATTTATTTTTGAATTATTAATATATGTGATTAAATAAATAGTAGACAGCAATACCCACATCAATCAACAGTAATGAATTACAGAAATGAATTACAGGAATCACTGAATGCCCTGTAAAGTGGGCAGATTTTTCATTTTGCGATACTTTCCTTTGCCCCAGCATATGCAGTATTATAATTGGAATAGAAAGCACTCCAAATACGGTAGTTAATCCAAATACTTCAGGTGCTAAACAACCGAGGTCAAATCCTGGCCCCCATGTATTCAATTTCACCTTGGTCTTTTTTATAATGGTACCTCCTATAGCTAAGTTTACCTTCTATCCCAAGTTATTCAGGATCGCCTTGAATCAAGGCTCAAGGAAGTCAATGACAGAGGTACATAAACTTCATGGGATCATGGCCACACTATGGGTCTTACCCTGCAAGGTTCCATGCTCTCTCAACTCCATTTGACATCAGAGGGAGTTGTGGGTGTTCAGCATCTCACAGGATGTGTCCTTGTCTTAGTTTTCACACAGCTTTGGTCAAACTCCCAAAGTCCTGTCGCAGGAGTCAATATCAAACTTTAAATGGATTATCTGGGGGCCAATCTCTTCCTTTTTCCCTCAAAGCCTGGGTCAAGAATCTGGACCAGGACAGCACAGGGTGAGAAGTGGACATGGTATCATTGAGTCCTGACTCTGACAAAAAATATTGACTGTACTTTTTAGAAGTGACTTCACAGAAGTTATAACATTCTCTGCCATTCAATAAGAAAGAGAAAAGAGACAAGACTATTTCAAAAACACAAAACTTCCCCTTGTTTCTTCATAGCTACAAACAAGACAAAACTCTGACTACCTTTAAAAATGTAAGCCACTACCTTTAAAAATTTTACTTCCAAATTACTTCATCGTATGCATCATTACTTGCAGAAGCTTGAGTCTTCTGTGATTCTAAATTATTAGGCCACATAAAGTGGTGCAGGAGCCATAAATCAGAATTTATATATATATATATATATATTCCTGCCTCAAAGCAATCTGGAGCAAGCATTCAAACAGAGGACCCTCACTGCCAATTCTACACATCAACATCAGGAGTCTGTCTGACATTGGCATCCCAACTGATGTGATCAGCCAATAAAGTTTCACTAAAGCATCAGTATGACTAGAAGCATGAGACTGATGGCAATGCATTTATATTCCAGTTCTTTGCCAATGTACAGATGAGAACGTTACCAAAAATATTTCCAAGTCCTCTGTTCTTTCATAGTAAAATTTTACTGTGACTTTTGATGCAGGGACCTGTGTCTCCTCCTACTTAAAGGAGAGAACTTTATATATGGTTCTAAGTATTGATTGGCAATGACCGTGTGATTTGCACGTCAAGATATAAAACTTAGAGTATAGATTAGCACTCTTCCTAAGAGCATTAGTTTTCAGAGACTGGACAAATGGGGCTATTAGTCTAAAAAAAAAGTGGATGACTTTTCAGAAGAAAAGGAAAAATTTCTACTCTGAACCCTTTGCAAAATATGTGGACCCCTTCATTTATCTGATCTCATTTCTAGCTGAGTGCATCCGAAAATATTGAGATAAATACCATAGGGTTCAGCCTTTCAGAGTCTATCTCTAGAATCACATCATTAGTACTTCCAGGAAAGACCTTAAAGTGTGGCAGTTTGAGGTTCATCTACAACATGCAAACTCCTAAGGGATAACTGAGCAGTTCTTTGAAGTATTTATTTTTTTCAACTAAAGGAAATTCCCAGGGTAAAAAGCATTGTTCAATTATAATTGAAACTATAAATATGTTTATAGAAAGGTGTTAATAAAATGCTTGTTATGAATTACCGACAAAAGTTTTTTATATGAAACGCCACATAGAAAATTAAAGAAAGGACTTGCCCAAGGGACCCCATAAATGTTGGCTGCAGCGCCCATATCAGGATGGTCTGTAAGATAATTGTATCAGGGTTGAGAACCCTCTTTTGTCTGTATAGGGAGCCAGCTCCAGTGTCTGGGGAATTTTCCTTGAGGTTCTGAGCCTCTTGAAAGAGATGTAAAGCCTAAACATCAAAGATGAAATCAGATAAAAGGATCCTAAAAGCCATCAGGTACTGAAGAAGATGGCCACCAGACTGACCTCTGAGGACCCCCTCACAAGCCCTGGAGTAGATTCTAGGCAGCACTGTGGCCCAATGAGCATCCTGGGGAGGCTGCTGTACCTTAGACAGTCCTCCGGAACTAGCTAAATTACATTCTGGATCTCTGCAGACCCTGGAGCTGTCTGGGTTCCTGAGGGCATAAAGGTGGTTTACAGTCACCACATCCCCCCTTCTCCCTGTGCTGCGATTTCTGTGCTGTACCTCTGAGGCTATGTCTACACTTGCAGCTGGGGTGATTCTCAGCTTGTGTAGACATACTCATGCTAGCTCTGCTCAATCTAGCTTGCTAAAAATAGCAGTGTAGCCCGGGCAGCATTGGACGCTTGGGCTAGCTGCCCTACTACGTACCCAATGACATCAGGCAGGTATCCATTATTGAGAGTAGACTTTGATTCTGAAGATTCCATAAAAATAAAATGTTCTGCCCACAGGCACCCAAACCCACATCTCTACCGTCATCACATGCACACTCACACAGTGTGAACTTATACATCATGTGGCTTAGAAATGCCCATATTTCCCCATACCTATTGGGCTTATATCCGACTATACCTTCTGCAGTATATTTGGTGGGTTTTGCTATGAATTTATAAACTGAGCACTAAGAGCCTCTTGCTAGTTGGTCTTTAAGTAAAGACAAATGAGTTTATTTTCCAATACGTATATAATGTTGTTACATGGCATATTGTATAAGCATATGGTACATATATATTTATACCAATTGTATGTATTTAGCTGTTGTGCGTCTGACCCATCATGCAGCCAAGATGTTGCTTATCATACTGACTACGTTGCTTGAACAATCAGTTTTAAATTAACATTTAAAAAAATCCTACATATGCTCTTTATGTTTCTAGAATGTAATCTCATGTCTTTTTCTAACTTATGATTGAATGTTATTTCATCTAAACTTTTTTTTTTACATCATGTGAGCATGACAGTATTAAGGGAAAAAATACCCTTCATGATAGTCAAACCCACACATTCTCTAATTTATTCTGTTCGTAGGAGAAATTGCTCAGGTTAGGATTTGTTTTCACGAGAGGCAACAGAGGTTTTAAAGAAATTCCTAGTTTGGCTTAAAACAATTTTCCATTATCTCTAAACTGCCTCAATTAATCCTTTGCAATATTAGTGTGGTGACATGTTCAAATGTATATCAACTACCCCACTATCTACTTAATATCTCACTATTTGAAATAACTCCTTGGAATTTTGAAATTGAGATCTGCTTTCACAGAAGCTTCTCTCTCTCTCTCACACTCACTGGTTTGTTGCTGGTCAATTTTTGCTTGTAGGCTGTTGATTATATTTAAAATTAGAGCACTGAAACCTTTTCTTTAAAATGAAAATATAGATTTTACCAATGACCCAAGCCTGCAAACACTTATGCATCTGAATATTTGTATTTAGTGAGTAGATAGCGCCATTGGTCTAATCACTCATAAGATTAAAGTCATCAAGTGCATACCAGTTTGCAGGATCAGATCCAGACATAAGAATAAAATCATAGATCAACATGGGGGTTTACTAAATTTAAAACAAAATATGATGTTTTAAGTGCTTCCAAATTCAGGCACTGGGCAGCTGGAAGTGTTCAACTTAAAATGCAAATTCTTGATGCTTAAATCTGTGATTATACAATACCATAATTAAAAACCGATGAATGATTTATTATTTCTGTTAAAATATGCATCATTGCTTTTAGTTTAGGTTCTGCTTTCTGTTTCATTTGCTGAGCTGGCAGTAGATTTGAAGCTTGGAGGGTTGCCAGTTTTTTACTATATCTATTGTACTTTTAAAAATCCAGTCAGTGTTTTAAAAGGTAGACTTCATTAAGCATATAACTGTGTCCTAATAGTCTTCCGTATGCTACCAAACTTGGACCTCAGTCTATTCTATTCTAATCTAGTCCATTCTAGATAGCTTTTTATACTTATACTTATTACCATAGTATCTTAACACCTCCCAGTAGTGCATTAAGCAACATGACTAACATTATTTAATTTAATTAATTTATTTATTTGTATTACTGTTGCACCTAGGACAGTGGTGAGCAACTTGCAGTCTGCAGGCCACTGGGAGCTGTGAGGGCCGTGCAAATATAAATAAATGGTCTGGTGGCCTGCCAGCAGATTACCCTGATGGGCCGCGTGCGGCCCGTGGGCCACAGGTTGCCCACTACTGACCTAGGATCTCCAGTCATGGACCAGGACCCTATTGTGCTAGGAGCTGCACAAACACAGGACAAAAGGAGAGTTCCTTCCCCAAATAACTTACAGTCTAAGACAAGAGACAGAAGATGAATACAGAAGGACTGATGGGGACATACAAAATAATAATGAGACTATTGGTCAGCATGATAGGCTGTGGTCCCAAAATGATAACAGCCTCACTATTGTCAAGTTCTTTTGTAGGCATCACAGCAAAGTAGGGGTATGAAGGAGAACAATGAAGTGGCTTGGCAGATGTTGGTGGGCAGTACCACCCATGCATGAGGGGGAGCATGCAAGAAAGCACAGAGTTCCTTGTTCGAAAATTTAACATGTGGGCAATGGAAGCTAAAGTCATGGGTAAGTAGGAGGCAGGTGATTTGTTCTCTCATCCTTCCCCCAAGGAGAAAAATTATGAGTACAGTGGAGTGTTTTATTTTGATAACTTTTTGGGGTGGAGGGGGGTAATCATGTGCTTAGTCTTAAGCATGTGAATAGTCCCAATGAAGAGGATGGAACTAATCACTTGTTTTAAATTAAGCATATGACTAAATTCTTCCCAAACTGGGGTCCTACTTTGAGACAAACAGGAAGCTTTCTGCTTACTTGTTTTCATTTTTGCTTTTGTTTCTGTTTCTATTTTGTATTGGCTTGATGCTGCGTATAGTGGGAATGACAAATGACAAATATAAAATTCATAGGGTGTTGCGTAAAGAATTCTGAATAATTCAGATTGCAGTTAAAGTTAACAAAGTATATAATCTATACTGTATAATAGAATGAAAAATGGTTATTTCTCCTGGGATGTAATTTTAGTACATAAAATTCAATCTTGTCATTAAATCAAGCCACAGATTCTACCCTACCTTGATGGTATATAAAAGAAATTATATTCAGAAAACTCCAGTCCAGGATACATATGACAACTCTCAAGCATATGTGCGCTTGCAGCACAGTAAGAAATATACACATATGTTAATGTCATTTTTATACCTTTCATTAATTCAAAGCAAATTGTGATACAGATATGATAATTATTCAAGACTACTATTAACTGGAGACCAAATTTTGCCACTTTTAAACACAAGTATTCTACCAGTAGTTCTATTGATTTCAGTGGGACTACATGTGGGGAAAGGTGCTACTAGTAAGGGTGGCAGGATCTGTCCCTGTAACTGTAATAAGATGCAATGTGAATTTTGACTATGCACTTTTTTCAGAAAGCATAGTTTATTGAGAAACCTGGAGAGGATTGGCTAAATGTTTGATGTTTTAAAATTACTGATTAGCTTGGCAAAAAATAAATGACACACTCCCGTTCTTTTTTTCTGTGTAAAATGTTAACCTCCAACTGAAGTGAAATGAACCCCTTTCTGCAACATCATTTGTGATTGCTGTATCACTGATATCTTCCCTAATGCCTTTTGGATACAACAGCATCTCTGCCCACAACCTCTATTTCTCAGCTGTATCTATTGTAAGTCCATTTTAAGCCCATTTTAAGCATGGGTGTAATATGTGTGTACTGATGCACTGCCAATATTTTACCTAGAGGCACCCACAAAAACATCCCCTTTAGCTTGTAATAATGTCCATCATCCATACTGGGGGAGTCACATGCTTACAGGGCCTGATCTAAAACTTATGAAGTCAATGGAAAAAACTCTCAGTGATTTCAGAGGGCCTTGGATCAGGCTCACAGAGAGATGAGCAATGGGCAATTTTTTTATTTTTTTTCCCATTTTAAGAAAAAAAATTAAAAGGGAAGAAGCTTTTCTATAACCATAACCAAGGAAGGAGGTAAGGCTACTTACCAAATAAACTTACACAGAGTGCACTTGCTGGAAATGTTTATGCTTTCACATGAACATATGCTGAGCATGTGAGATTAATAACCTGGTGTTCAGCAGGTGTTGTTAGAAATAGAAGGAGAGTGAAGATCTTGTAGTAAGGGTATTCTCCTCTGGGAACATATAGTTTGAAAATAACTACTATTTGGTGCAGTCTGATACATTCTGAAAGCAAAATATTTTTCTTTTCAGAAGCCTTTTCATAAACCTCAGGGAAAAGTCGTCTTTGCAGGATGATTAAGCATTATCCAGTGAGGGGTAAACTCCATCAGAGAAAGGGAAATCAACCCCCCCCCCACCCCCCATCCCCTCCGTCCATTTGGTGATGCTATTTTTAGAAGTGGTTCCTGGAAGCCACTGTGAGAGCCCTCCAGCACATTATGGTGTGCATGGGTGATGTGTGTAAAACAGAAAGACAGTTGTTTGGGAGAATATACACTTGCAGTTAGAGATTACTCATGCTGGTGCATAGAAACTCAATTTTTTCATACTGTTGGTAACATATTTAAATTCACTTGGCAGTCAGGGCACATGAGTTCTTTCTGAAAGTGGTTTGCTGCTGAAGGTTATGCTGTGCTTGTCACTAAAACATAATTTTTTTTGGCTGTTAAGGCTTTAGGACAGTGAAACTACAGGCAAATTGTTAGTGTGTATGGTCCAATGGAAAATGTAAACTGGTATTTTTTTTAGAGAGAGACAAACAGATTAACCTAAAGAAGATAGTTTGCACAACTCCATTACATCTATTTTGCAGAGGAATTTTTTTTTTACTACCGCTCCATCTCTGGATTGTGTGCCAAATATTTCCCCTCCCAGCAACTTTCCCTTTCAATTTCAGAGCATGAGAAAAATCTGTACTGTACAGCCTCAGTATATGCCAACCATCATAGAGGATATTAAAAATGTTTGCAAAAGGAATTAGAAAAACATTAGAGGACATGGACTGAGGTGCTGGCACTAAGGGTAGTGGGGGTGCAGCAGCACCCTTTGGCTTGAAGGGTTTTCCATCATATACAGGGTTTACAGTTTGGTCCAATGGCTCTCAGCACCCGCAATATAAAACTTGTGCCAGCACCACTGGACATGGGTCTGCTATGGTGAGATCGATAACTGAGGCACTGATAACCAAGATTGTACTGCATTTGTCCAGAACATGTTTCTAACCATTGAACTATTTGCATCCATCCATGTGAAATAACATGTCACGAATTCTTTTTTCTCCTCACTAAATTTTCTAAAGAGCGTTAAGCCTGAACAGCTTAAGTGAACAACATGATGTATCACAAGGTACACCAGAAAATGTAGAGAGGGCTGGACAATTGAAACTGACATAAAATCCATAAGACAAAGGAAAGATGGACAAAGAGATAAAGAGAAAAAAATTAGAAGCATTCCCCGCATTGTCCCTCTGAAGGGGAATAACAATGCAATGCCAGTCGCTTTATTGCTATATTTTTTGGGTAGAATCTACCTGATAGAAAAGTTAATGGAATTTGGAATTTAAGACCCATCTCATCTCTAATAACTTCTTATTGAAAGTCAATAATGTCATTTATTATGCACTTCCAAATACTGTCTACTAGAATTTTAAGAGTTACTTAGCAAAGTACCAAAACTGAACAAGGAAAGTGATGGGGACCCAATGTGCATAGCATACATGGTCCCAGAATTCATTAATCTATCACTATCACCAACTCTAGAGTTTCCCAGGTAAAACTTCCATTGATTGGGGCCCACTAGAATAATTTAGGAGAAAAGGGGGGAAATTAGTCACTGTTTGAGGTTCTATACTGGCACTTTTTGTAGTTTTTGTTTACATCACTCAAATTTTTCAGGATTATGGATTATGTCCTGCCCCTTATCCAGCAGGACACTTTAGTAACTATTTAACTTTAAGCATGTGCTTACATGCTTTGCTGATTGGGGGCCAAACTACTCAGAACTTAGAAGGATCAAGCCATTATTCTTCGGCAGCATCTCTGCTATTGTGTCCCAAGCTGCTGTTAGTAGACATGAAGTCTCTTGAGAAACACACACATCCCAGTGTATCATATTGTTGAGTACTCTTATGAGTAATTGAAATGAAAAGTCCTAATAAGTGCATGTATTGTTTATGATTGATCATAATTTAATTTTAACTTTCCATTTGTAATGAAATCTTTTCATTATTATTTTACAATACAATAGCACATAAGAAAGTAACATTGTGACAGATAACAAATATTTCTCATTCTTAAATTTGTATGCCTATCACAAAGGACGGATTTAATTCACCTTTATTTTTTACCTATTGTAGAGAGAAAGAGAGAGAGAGCAGGTTGGATACCACAACACAACACTTGCATTGTCTCTCTCTTGTATTATAGTCCTTTCTCAGAAGAAAATGCTATAATTTGCAAAAGACTTTCCATCATAATCGCCTGTTTATACACTCACATAACTTCCTAAGCAGTTACCTTTGAAATTTTCTATTCTTGGTGTCTGGCTAAAAGTGAATTTAATTGGTAAATATGAATAAAATCCACTTTGGAAATCTATGAGGTTAGAAAAAAATACACTTTCCCCATTTAAAAAAAAAGTCAATATGTAGTTTGTTTTCACATGGATAATCCCCAAATGGCGAAACACTGAAATCTGGAATTCATTACATAAATAATACTCAATGAGGAGTATGTCCTAGGTCAAGGATTAACAAGTGATTGGGTGTTAATAGTTATGAATGGCTGGAAATTGGCTAATGCTCTTACAGGGAAATGCTATGTCTCTGGAGATAGTGGGGGCATGTTGTGAAAAGGGGATAGGAAGTGTCACCCTGCCTATGGTGTATGCAGGAATCCCAGCTAATCCTGTAGCCAATGGGATATAACAGAGATAGTGGAGAGGCTGAACCGCTGCTTGGTGCCAAGCCACCAGGTTTGCGGGTAGGATTTCTTCCTGTCCCAGCAATCCCGATACCTGTTTAATCATTCTTTGCATGAAGGTTGAGTATTTCGTCCTCAGGATTTAAAGTGGTTTAATCTCATATGCTGCATTAAGGATTTATTATTTATTAAGGACGGTCTTAAGGCATTTTAAGCCACAAGTGCTGTCTTAAGTCCTTAAAGTAGCTTAGTCAGGGATTTTAGACTTTCCTTTAAAAAGAAAGAAAAGAAGATGGGTGGAAACCCATGTTGTTAATGTAATGTCAATTGTAAACTCTTTGGGGCAGGGACCATGTCTCCCATAGATTGTCCAGCACAAAGCTCAATGAGAACTTTACCCTGAGTAGTGCGTTCATTTTAGTTTAAGTATTAGTTTAAGGGACCCTCAATATTCACAGAATCATAGATGGAATCAGGTTTGGTCAAGCAGAATCTGGATCAAATTTGGTCAAGCAGAATCTGGTACAAATGCAAATGCAGAAATTCTCTTTGATATCAGTGGCAGAAAGAGAGACTTAATCCTATCCCCAGACCTCTGTGGCTACCTTCTGAGTTCCTGTTAAAAATATCTGCTCCTCTTGCTCCTGTTAGCACTGTTTCTCCCACTCGGTCTCCTGATTTCTCTCTATGGACTGTATTTTGACTCTGGTTTACTTCACTTTTTCTGATGCTCTATATGCCCTGTTACCCTTTCAAGCTTGCAGTATTTCCACCTAAAGTGTTAGCTGAGTCACTACTAAACAATCTTTCCCATTGGGAAACACACCAAGGAAAGCAAGGAGAGAGAAGCCACGATGAAAGCAATGCTCCCAGGACCTCCCATTGACTTCCTTGGCTCTTCAACCCTGAAGACATGCTGCCAGAGACTCTCCAGATAATCTCACTCCACTTCTGAAGAGATGAATGCAACAGGAGTTTAGGGTGATTAATGCATGTGGAACTATCAGAGGCAGAAGTAGAAGCTGTAACAATGAACATATTACAAGAATCATAAAGGAAACACTTAGAAGGGAGCAAAGATTACAGCATACAAGTGACAGATGGTGATTTGTGAAATTCCTAGACAGGAGAAAGCACACAAAGGTATCTGAGCTGCAACCAAGGTACACAGAGTTTCATAATATAGTTAGCAAAGAATAAGACAAACCACAGAAAGACACAAAGGAGTGAAAATACTTCCAGCTGATCTCCTTGCAGCCCTGAAGGAGATATCCTGCCAGAGACCCTCCTGCTGATCTCACTCCATTATTGAAAAGTTAAATACAAAAGCAAACACTAGCTCAGTCAGACTTAATTTTATTGTAGATTCCCTGTGATCTTGACAGGATAAGCATTTTTTTAGACCACCCCAACCAACTTTCCAGGGAAAGAGGATAAATGCTGGTGCAGAGATATCTCCTAGATGGGGATCCAAAAAATTTTTATCCCCTCCACTTTGAGAAGTAGAGGAAATATTTGGCAACATAGTCTGAAAGAGATTCTATTATGTGGGGAAATACATTAAAAATGCATGTTAGATTAATAAACTAAACAAAGAATAATAATACCTTTCACTCATATACATCCTTGCTCTTTAGAAAGGGGGCTACATATCATACTGACACCGTTCAAATCGCAAATAATATAACTTGTAACACCATTTTACAGATGGGAAACAGCCTTAGTTCCATCTGGTATTGGGTCTCTTTCCTCCCTCTTTGTGCTTCTTTTTACATTCTCCCATAAGCAGAACATGAACCTCATTGTGCTAATTCAAACTGAGCTTTCAAATACATGACATTTGAGTGGGTACAAAATTTGGCAAAACGAGTGTGGCAATTCCTTGTTTCTATATCTGCCTTTCTGTCCTTGGATTTCAATATACAAATTAGAAATGGCCAAAAACCCAAGGGAAAAATAATGGGAAAACTATTTCTTTTTTTGTCTAACAAATATTTCATGGACATTTTCTGAGCATCCTCTAATAAATATATTGATATTTATATTGATATTTTAATTGGTTAACAATAGCTGTGTGCTATTACTGATATGACAAAACTATGTGTTGTGGGATAACTCTAAAATTAATCAAAAAATTTTAGATTAGAAAAGGAGACTGAGGCATCGTGATTTTGAAATATGGCATACTTTAGAGTGGATAAAAGATAGATGCCCCAAAACTTGGTAAGAAAATAAGAGACTCAAAAATAACAGACTGTGAACAGAAGCAAAGAAAGAATAAGGCTGAGGGAGCTTAGGGTGATTTATGTGTGTAACTGACTACTGGAGGCAGAAGTAGGAGCAGTAACTATGAACATATTCCAAGACCATTAAAAGAAACACTTAGAGGGGAATAAAGATTACAGTGTACAAGTGACAGACAGTGATTTGTTTGCAAAGTTGATAGATGGGAGAAACCACACAAAAAGTCTCAGAGATGCAGAGCGAGGTAAACAGAGTTTCATAATATAGTTAGCAAGGAATAATACAAACCGCAGAAAGGTATACAAAGGTGAAAATGCTTTCCCAGCCTGGAAGCTATTGGGCACTAAGAACTAGGGAACAAACAATTTATAGGACAGAAATTTTCACCTATCTCCATTACTACTGAAACACTAGCACTAAAGTAGTAGACCGCCTAAACGGCTACATGGCTTTCAGATGCAGAACAAATGTTCATCTATCATGGCTCTCAATGTCCACGAAGAAGGCAAGTTTCCTTGGCAGCCATAGAGGAATTGGCCCTGTTGCACAGCTCATGTAAGAGGTCATGGGCAGCACCCATTCTGGGCACAACTGGCACCCACAAACCTGAATAATGGATGGGCAGTGATTCAAATCTAGACCAGGTGGTGACGAAGAGTTGTTACCGTTTGTTACTGCTGACCTATCTGGATTTAGTTGTACACAGTGTAGTGGTAGCTATGTTAGTCCCAAGATATTAGAGAGACAAAGTGGGTGAGGTAATATCATTTAACTTACCCACCTTGTCTCCCTAATATCCTGAATTAGCTTAGTTCCAGAACATAAGCTTTCCTATTAAAAAAATTACTACCATATCCTTCATTAACTGGCAAACCTATTGGTAAACTCATTAGAGAGGCCTAGGAATCCCCCTAATCAAAGTCTCTTTGAAATCCATAGGAGTCTTTCTATTAACTTCAGCAGTTGAAGGATCACGCCTTAACACTAGAGATGGTCCCCAAGGAAGGACTGAGGTGCTTTGGTGGGTCTGTTTGTGGAAAGTCGTATTGACATTGGCATATCTCTTCCATGGATAAAGGCAATTTCAGCACTTGTTTTGTGCACAATACATTTATGCAAAATATTTTTAAAACTTAAAGGCCTAGATTTTCAGATGTTCCTAACACATTTAGGAGCACAAGTCCCACTGAAAGCAAAGATTCTTGTGCTATCAGGCACTTCTGAAAATTTCACTCAAAGCCAATAGTTAATATAAAGGGCAAATACAAGTTTGTTCTATCTCCATGTGTCCAGCTAAGCCTGTGTTAACCAGTGTGCACTTGGGGCATTTGCATAGGTGGTTCTCATTTCAGAGGGCCTCCCAACTACTGAAAAAATAAAACCACCAACAAACACCACACACACCAAAAAAACCAACCCAAAACTTACCTCAGTCAGCCCAAATCAATGATGCACATACATGTGGCTATGGTATAAGTGGCTGGGACAAGTGTCAGGCCATAGAGCCACTCAGGTTTGGCCTGGCTGACACTCTGTCATAATGGAGAGGTGACCAGGCAAATTTGAGTGAGTGACATTGTGACCTGGCACACGGGGTCACAATCCCATTCAGTTTTGGCACCATAGGCAAAATCTCTGTCATCAAAGTCAAAATCTGCCTCCCTGGGCAGCTGCCTAGTTTACCTATTGCTAAAGCAGCCCCTGAATACCTGTACATAGCATGTACAAAAAAAAATCAAGACACATGTACACTATAGTTAAATTGATCAACTAATTTTAAGTAAGAAATTGTATGTTGGAAACACAGGAGAGGCTCCTCCAAACAAAAATTATTTAAAGAAAATAGGGAGAAAGAGTAACTGAGCAAGGACCATCGGGGGTCGGGTGCAATCTCCATAGTGCACAGGGCCCCAAAATTCTTTAATCTGGCACTGATCCCACTCTACAGCACAGGATTCCTCCCTTAAGGAATTCTTCTCTCATAGCATACTGCTGGTGCAATATCTGAATGTGGGGTGTTGATTACCTCTGGTGCATTTTTCAGGCCTTAATACTTGGTGCCATAGGGTTGGGCTTTTCATTGCTACAGAGGACTGCTGATAAAAGTTTTCATGGCTATATGTTGATTACTATGGCCACTGGAATTGTACCATCATTCAGGGTTGTTCAGAATTTGTTGCAGATTCTAGGCATGAATCCCTGATGGTTAGAGTTGGGCTTGATAAATCATCTGGCTGAAACTTGGCTGTAAATTGGGAGCAAGTGGGGCACACCTTGGAGAGAATCTGGCCTGGCCGTGGACTTTATGCCCATGCACTGTTATGAGGCACCCACACAGAGACTGAACCTCATAGGAGAGGTTAGGGTTTAGGAGGTGCTGCAACCTCTTTAGCAGGACGTAGGCTTAGGGTATGTACTGTGTTGTGGGGTTAGGAGGTGTCAATTAAACTTGATTTGACTCATTCAAGAAAGCTATGACCAGAGGCCTTAAAATCCTAAACCCTTATCTGTGAGTACTAGCAGTTAATACTAAAGGAATTAGAAAACTGATCACCTTCAAAATCACTGTGGTGGTCATCCCAATACATTGTTTGCACTATAATATCTGTCTATGACAAATAGTAACACAGAATGGCACAGCAAAAAGTAGCTTATACACTGCATTGGAACTTCATTTATTTTGAAAGTTAATTCATTTCAGAACAAGCAGTGACTGGAATGAATACCAGTAATGTAGGCCACTAAAGATAGTTTTTCACAAATGGTCTCTGCAAAATGAATTAAGCCTTTCTAAAAAGTACATAAATAATAGGAAGCAAAACACATTTGTGTATAAGCCAGATCCAAAGCCTATGGGAGTCTTTTACCTTAGGATTCTTGTGGTTGCAGGGGAAAAGGAGCCCACTCTACAAAAAGCCCACAGCAATCAATAAATAAATAGCAAAGCAATCATTATTCTTCCCATTGTACAGCATTAGTTTTGGGTTGTTGTGGCTGTATAATAAAATGTAGTAAACTGTAGTAATTCACTTTGAAGTAATAAGAATCATCTAACTCATTCACAAAGATCAAGGATAGTTCTCATATCACTGAAGCTCTATAGTCTAGAAATGCCTTAAAAATAGTCATAAAAAGAACATAAAATTTCATAGCAGTTGTCCATCTAGTCTGATATCTGGCAGCGGTTAATTCCTAGAGCATCAGAGAAAGGAAAAATCAACAAACACACACATAAATCTAGCTTGTTGTGGTATACTATGTACATGGGAGATGGGAAATCCTTTCCTCACTTCTGTAAGTGACCATTCAATGGAGCATGAGATCATATGTCCATATAACTGTGTGGACTGTCCCCTTTAAGATGTAGTGTGGCTCAGATCCAGCCCAGTCTGTTCCATGACATAGCTCCTTTAAGGAAATGGGCATTTTAGAGAGCAGCAGACAAGCTGGGGTATTAATGAGGGTGCTATCTCCTGACTGGGATAGAACTCAGCTGTTAGCTGGCCCTGGGGGAGAGAAGAGTACTTCAGTGGAGTGGGAGTGTATAGCTCCATGATGGAGGGCTGTAAAATCCCTTAACCAGGGGGTTGGTTAAGAATCAGAGCAGGAGGAGGTCTGTGAAAAAGATGCTCCCTAGAGGCCATGGGCTGTGATGGGACTGGCAGAGTGCTCTGGCTCAGAGGTAGCTGGAGGGGCAACCGGGAACCTGAAGTCCTGATGTGAGGTGGACTTAGGCCTGAAGGGTAAATGTATTTCTTAAAGACTCAATATATTGAACTGCAGGAAGGCGAATGGTACTTTAAGTGCTCTGGGCTATGAACGAATTATTGGGAACTAGGAAGGAACTGAAGGGCCATGCTATGCCACAATGGATGCTCTGAAATGGGACTCTCCCACAGATCCTTATTGTTTTATCTTGTGTTTCTAGAAATGATATTAATGAGGATAAAATTATCCAACTGCAGCTCTACAAAGGAGATGAATCCATTTCTTTTTCAGCGTTAGTACTGAACTAAACTAACAGGTTGGGTTTTTTTCTAACTTTGTCCCACGTGGGAAGCTGTGTGCTCTGACTTCCACCAATAATTAATGAATAAAAACCATGCCAAAAGAGGGCCATGCAATGATTAAAGAGTGTATCATTCAAGGGGCAGCAGCAGTAAGAGGTTGTATAACAAGGGAAGAATAAAAACTACAGAGAGACCTCAACAAAATCCCCTATAGCAACACACAGGCTCAGCTCCAGCTTTGAATTTTACAAATGGCTCCTATCTTCATAGTGGGCTGACCTGACATCTCAGATCCAAAGGCATCCCCACTGTGTGGGTACTCAGACTCTAATTTCAAATACAAATTTTGTGTCTTGAGACTCTCTAATGTAATCTAGGACTGTATCAGGAAGAGAGACCTTTGGAAAACAGAGTGTGTCCTTAACAAATCATACCCCACGCTTTCAGCTAGTAGAACCCCATCAATCTCTTCCCCAAGCACAAGAGGACTATGCTGGCTGCATCATCCAGTACATAGTGTAGTCTGCTCCCTCCTTCTCCTCTCACTGTGGCTAACCCAGCTCATGGACTAGTCTGAAAGGGGAAGGCTGCCTCCTTGCTACTCCCCATCTCTTTTGAAGTACCATGCACCCCTAAGGTGTAAAAAAGGAAGAGTCCCTCTATAACCTTCAGTGCAAAGACTGCAGTTTTGACCGCCTCTTGCACATGCCCTGCAAGGTCTGAGGAAAGATTCCTTGCATTGTCTCCATGAACTGTGAAGCTCTATGACAATTTAGCCCTTATGGGGCAGATCATAGAATCATAGAATCATAGAATATAAGGGTTGGAAGGGACCCCAGAAGGTCATCTAGTCCAACCCCCTGCTCGAAGCAGGACCAAATCCCAGTTAAATCATCCCAGCCAGGGCTTTGTCAAGCCTGACCTTAAAAACCTCTAAGGAAGGAGATTCTACCACCTCCCTAGGTAACGCATTCCAGTGTTTCACCACCCTCTTAGTGAAAAAGTTTTTCCTAATATCCAACCTCCCCCCTTCCCTAAACCTCCCAGATACCTGTGAATGTTTGTTTTTATTAACAAAGATAACACATGTGCTGCCAGAAAATTCTAAGGCAAAGAGAAACAAGTTGCTGAAATATTCTCATGGATAGGGCTGCTATCAGCATGGTGGCAGAGATGATTGAATGGAAGAAGAAAACCTCCTCCATTAACATTAGGTGGCAAGCAGAGGGGAGCATGAAGAATCCTCACTGTTTAAAAATAAATGTTACCACAGCAATCATTCTGGGTTTCCTTTATAACTCCCATTTGCTTCACTTTCTTTTCCAGCTTCAGATGTAGAGAAGCCTAGGATTGTGATCCAAAGGTGACAAAGGTGCACAAGTGCCAGAAGGGAACCTATCATCACTACATCTCAAGTAGCGGAGCTGTGACTGTAATAGTATTCTTATCACACAGAACATGATAAAACTCCACTCGTCTGGCAGGTCAGGAGAAGGGCAGGGCTATCACTGAGCTTCCTTCCTTAGAGAAGAACAAACAAGTGCTTCAGCTGGATACTGAATCAAAACGGGTAAACATGATAGGGAGGACAGCTACTGGATGTACCACTCATTAGTGGTTTTCATAATAATGAGCAGACTTGTTTTATTTCCGGATTGCACTGTGATGGAGATCACCGAGTCAAAGGTGGAGAGGGTGGTTCATGAGAAAAAAGCAGTCTTTTGCCCAAGCCCACAGATGTTAGAACTAGAGATGGAACTAAAAATAAATAAATCAAAAGCTGTTGCCCAAGGCTGGCTTTTATCAGTGTTTGTCTCTTGTCATTCAGTTCAGTGAATTAGTTCATTCCTAATGGTTCACTAAAGAGTGGCTAGAGCAAAGTTCATGTTCAAATGTATTTTTCAAAAGTAGGAATGATAGCTACCTTGACAAAAGGACATATCTTGATGCATGCAAAGTTAAACAAAATCTTTCTTTCCCTATGGTGGTCATGGTCGTGATTTTGAACATCTCCCATGCCCCACAACAGTCACATAGGAAGCTTAAAATAATGTATAATGTCCAGGATCCTCAACTGGTCTATACCAGAGGAGCTCTGAAATCAATAGAGCTATGCTTATTTATACCAGCGGAGCATCTTGCCCTTCTATTGCTTGATTTTACACTTCTGAAATAAGTAGGTTAACATAAGGATGATGATGATTCAGAGCAGTTACCTCACAAGAGCCAAAGCAGTATTTTTGAGATTCCATTTTTCTCTTGAGAGACCAGCAGGTTCAAAATGTTAAGTTTACTGCAATAGAAAATGCTAAATTCTTCCTTTAGTGTATGTTTGTGCGGGATTTTATCACTTATTTCTCTGTCTTTGTCCGTGAAGGAGAACTTCTCTTTTTATGTTCACTTTTATGGGTCATGTGGTATGACTGAGTGACAGAAAGGTAAGGAAAGTATTCTAGTCAGGTACTTCCCCAACAAGTTTTAAGTCATGACAACAAAGGTTGATTTCATGTGTTCCTGCCTCTAATGTCTACTTGCACTAACTACTAAGAGCTCTAAAGATACATTCCTGTAATAGTCTGTAGCTGTGCAGTTGGAGTCTTAGTGTACTTCTAACTGCACAGTTTTCCTGCTAACAGTAGCCTTTGGAACCTCTTATACTGACAGCTCACTGTAAAAATAAACAGAAATAAGGGCAGTTTACTGCACAATGGCATTTACATGAAAAGAAAACACATGCATCCCACATTTTAAACATAAATTTCCTATAAATAGAAACATGAAGTTCTTAACCCGGACAGTGAGAAACTAACTAGACAGGCCAACATCTTCAAAAGTGACCAATTGCAGAAAGGCATGTGGATACTGAAGGACAAAATTCTGCTCTAAGTAGTCTATATCAGTAAAGTCAGTAGGATTGCACAGGTGTGACCTAGTGCAAAATTTGGCCCTTGATATTTCAGCCTCTTTTTAGCTTTGTTATCCACCCACCTGGACTTGTGATTCTTTTCACCTCCTAGCCATCTTCTCAACTTCGTTCCCGTGGTTGGTCTTTCCTCCTTCAAGATTTCCCCATGATCAGGGCAATACTGACAAAGGTGTACATCATCTGGAAATTAATGAGAGCTTTTGACCAAGGACTGCAGCATTTGCAAGAGTGAGGTGTCCGGCTGGTAATCATAAGGGTTACATGGAACTAGCCAACTCCTGTGGCAACAAGCAGAATTTACCTCCTGGCCTTTGGTTTTCACATCTGTTTCTATGATGCATGAGTTCAGTATTTCCTGCCCTCTCCCCGAGTTAAAATCCTCCAAAAATCTGTTTGGCTTTTTTTCCCTAATGGCAAAAAAAAATACACTTTCTGAAGATTTTATTTTTCTCCTTTCCACAAAAATAGCAAAAGGATAAATTCACTGGAATTGCATGACATACCAAATGTTTTATATGCTTTCCACAGAAGGTCTTAATGTTCTGTTTACCACACCTCACTTTAGAAGCTTGAACTGAGGAAGGGATGGTCAGATATGAAGGCCTAGACCCACAGGGCTAATTCTATCCCTACAGGGACCTATCTTTGGGTTCCACATTAAATGCAGCAACCTTTCAGGAGAACAGTTGATCTTGATCTCATGAGATTTTGGGGGTAGAAGACAAAATCTTAGTGCTGTTGGGTTGACAGCCAACCATAAACATTTTGCCCTGATTTAATGACAAATGCAAACCATGAAATCTACTCTAAACTGGATCCAGATCAGCCCATCTCTAATAACTTCCCTTTGTGCTGTGCCTCAAACCCATAAGTTGTTCTAATTACTTTTACTTTTCTGCTGCAGAATATAGTGAGAAGTGAAGTCTGCCCTCTGAGCTGTCTTTCAAGTTTCTTTATACAGAGTAATAGCAGTAGGAGTTCATTGCTACTATTTTAATCTTACTCTACATTTTTCAAGGTATTGTATCAAGGTTCAAAAGTTATCAGTTTCACAACGTTGTTCACATCTGCAACAACAAAATATCCTTTTTGCCTGATAAAATGTGGTGAAACAAAAGCTGGCATTTCACCCACTTCAGTGACCAGCTAGCAGCCAGATAACTATGGAGGGGAAAAGGGAACTCCATAAAGTCCACTATGGTCCTCATGCTGTAGATCCAGGGCCGGCCCACAACATTTTGGCACCTGAGGTGGGGAGCTCAAATGACACCCCCATTCTCCCTCGCTTGGGCCAAAACTTTGAAAGATCTCAATTCTGCCTTCTTCCTGTTCTACTCCTCTCATGGTACTGCTCTGCTACCTACCCCAGTAAAGGAGAACTAACAACTTAAAATGCCTTGTTCAAAAATTTTAAGTAACACTTAACTTTCAAACGCCTGAAGAGCAAATGTACCTTTTCTTGTCTGCGTAGTAAACACTGCCATTTTTATCTGTTTGAATAATCAAAGTAGTGCTTTCTGTGCCTTCTTGGTTGCAAAGATTTGAACTGCTTCCTGAAGGTCCACAGTCTGGGCCAGCTCATGCTCTATTGAAATGCAACCATCTCAACAGAGCATGGTTGCAGCTGACCAGCAACCAGCCTCTCCTGAGTAATTGTGGAGTGTAGATGTGTTTTTATTAACTTCAGCTTGGAGAAGCTGCATTCGCCACTGGCAACCGTTACAGAAAGTTTTAGAAGTATGCGCAGAGCAACAAAAACATTTTGAAAAAGGGTGGTCACCTTATTCGGAAACATATATTCCAGAACAGCCTTTGAAGTTGATGCTGCTGAAATGTATCTTGAAAGGGCTTTCAGTTCATCACCTAAATCACTCGCATCAATATCGCGCATGTCGTCATATGTCAACACTGTCTCTAGTGCCCTGCATTGCTGGTATAGGTCTTCTTCAGGTATAGTGAGGAGTTTTGGTATATCATACAACATCCCAAATATACTGCTGTGTTCCTTGAGCTCCATGAAACGTTCTTCAGCTGACTCTACTGCACAATCTAGCACCCAGTTAAAGAATTCAACTTTGAATTGTTGTTTGGGGCCTCTTATGGGATTATCCCGTGCCTCATAATCAAAATGTCTTCTTCTTCAGAGGAACAGCCGTGTTAGTCTGTATTCGCAAAAAGAAAAGGAGTACTTGTGGCACCTTAGAGACTAACCAATTTATTTGAGCATGAGCTTTCGTGAGCTACAGCTCACTTCATCAGATGTTTACCGTGGAAACTGCAGCAGACTTTACATACATACAGAGAATATGAAACAATACCTCCTCCCACCCCACTGTCCTGCTGGTAATAGCTTATCTAAAGTGATCAACAGGTGGGCCATTTCCAGCACAAATCCAGGTTTTCTCACCCTCCACCCCCCACACAAATTCACTCTCCTGCTGGTGCTAGCCCATCCAAAGTGACAACTCTTTGCATAATCAAGTCGGGCTATTTCCTGCATAGATCAAGGTTTTCTCACATCCCCCCACCCCCATACACACACAAACTCACTCTCCTGCTGGTAATAGCTCATCTAAACTGACCACTCTCCAAGTTTAAATCCAAGTTAAACCAGAACATCTGGGGGGGGGGGTAGGAAAAAACAAGAAGAAACAGGCTACCTTGCATAATGACTTAGCCACTCCCAGTCTCTATTTAAGCCTAAATTAATAGTATCCAATTTGCAAATGAACTCCAATTCAGCAGTTTCTCGCTGGAGTCTGGATTTGAAGTTTTTTTGTTTTAAGATAGCGACCTTCATGTCTGTGATTGCGTGACCAGAGAGATTGAAGTGTTCTCCAACTGGTTTATGAATGTTATAATTCTTGACATCTGATTTGTGTCCATTTATTCTTTTACGTAGAGACTGTCCAGTTTGACCAATGTACATGGCAGAGGGGCATTGCTGGCACATGATGGCATATATCACATTGGTGGATGTGCAGGTGAACGAGCCTCTGATAGTGTGGCTGATGTTATTAGGCCCTGTGATGGTGTCCCCTGAATAGATATGTGGGCACAATTGGCAACGGGCTTTGTTGCAAGGATAAGTTCCTGGGTTAGTGGTTCTGTTGTGTGGTATGTGGTTGTTAGTGAGTATTTGCTTCAGGTTGCGGGGCTGTCTGTAGGCAAGGACTGGCCTGTCTCCCAAGACTTGTGAGAGTGTTGGGTCATCCTTTAGGATAGGTTGTAGATCCTTAATAATGCGTTGGAGGGGTTTTAGTTGGGGGCTGAAGGTGACCGCTAGTGGCGTTCTGTTATTTTCTTTGTTAGGCCTGTCCTGTAGTAGGTAACTTCTGGGAACTCTTCTGGCTCTATCAATCTGTTTCTTTACTTCTGCAGGTGGGTATTGTAGTTGTAAGAAAGCTTGACAGAGATCTTGTAGGTGTTTGTCTCTGTCTGAGGGGTTGGAGCAAATGCGGTTGTATCGCAGAGCTTGGCTGTAGACGATGGATCGTGTGGTGTGGTCAGGGTGAAAGCTGGAGGCATGCAGGTAGGAATAGCGGTCAGTAGGTTTCCGGTATAGGGTGGTGTTTATGTGGCCATTGTTTATTAGCACTGTAGTGTCCAGGAAGTGGATCTCTTGTGTGGACTGGACCAGGCTGAGGTTGGTGGTGGGATGGAAATTGTTGAAATCGTGGTGGAATTCCTCAAGGGCTTCTTTTCCATGGGTCCAGATGATGAAGATGTCATCAATATAGCGCAAGTAGAGTAGGGGCTTTAGGGGACGAGAGCTGAGGAAGCGTTGTTCTAAATCAGCCATAAAAATGTTGGCATACTGTGGGGCCATGCGGGTACCCATAGCAGTGCCGCTGATCTGAAGGTATACATTGTCCCCAAATGTGAAATAGTTATGGGTAAGGACAAAGTCACAAAGTTCAGCCACCAGGTTAGCCGTGACATTATCGGGGATAGTGTCAAGAAATCAAATCAGATGTCAAGAATTATAACATTCATAAACCAGTTGGAGAACACTTCAATCTCTCTGGTCACGCAATCACAGACATGAAGGTCGCTATCTTAAAACAAAAAAACTTCAAATCCAGACTCCAGCGAGAAACTGCTGAATTGGAGTTCATTTGCAAATTGGATACTATTAATTTAGGCTTAAATAGAGACTGGGAGTGGCTAAGTCATTATGCAAGGTAGCCTGTTTCTTCTTGTTTTTTCCTACCCCCCCCCCCAGATGTTCTGGTTTAACTTGGATTTAAACTTGGAGAGTGGTCAGTTTAGATGAGCTATTACCAGCAGGAGAGTGAGTTTGTGTGTGTATGGGGGTGGGGGGATGTGAGAAAACCTTGATCTATGCAGGAAATAGCCCGACTTGATTATGCAAAGAGTTGTCACTTTGGATGGGCTAGCACCAGCAGGAGAGTGAATTTGTGTGGGGGGTGGAGGGTGAGAAAACCTGGATTTGTGCTGGAAATGGCCCACCTGTTGATCACTTTAGATAAGCTATTACCAGCAGGACAGTGGGGTGGGAGGAGGTATTGTTTCATATTCTCTGTATGTATGTAAAGTCTGCTGCAGTTTCCACGGTAAACATCTGATGAAGTGAGCTGTAGCTCACGAAAGCTCATGCTCAAATAAATTGGTTAGTCTCTAAGGTGCCACAAGTACTCCTTTTCTTCTTCTTCAGTGACTCTTGTATTCTTGAATGGATGGGAAAAGAGCTTCAGTGTGAAGTTCCTCTGCCAACTTCTGTGTACTCTTCAGAACGTTTTGAAATCCCTCATATGGCCAGTAAGACTGTAGGTATGACTTTGCTTTGTCCAGTTGTTCCATTGCTTCAGATATATCAAGGTCAACACCTTGGAGTCTCTTGCTTACAACATTTATTTCAAACAGTATGTCATGCCACAGCACTAAGCCACACAGAAATTTGAAGTTGTGTATGTTTTTGGTAATTCCATTTCCCTCTGCCACTGTTCTCCCACAAACAGTTCCTGTCATAGCATTATCCTCCATAATGGCAACTATAGCATCATCTATCTTCCAATTTGGTGTTTGATAGGCTTTATCGCCTCCACTCGACTTTCCCATCGTGTGGCACTCAGTGGTTTCAGTGTCAGAGAGGATGTTGCTTCAAAATTTGCCATCGAGGAGTTGAAGCAGAGAAAAATATATAGATGCTTTGAATTACATTAAAAAAGTCAGCAGCCTCACTAGAAGCTGATGCTGCATCACTGACCACCAAGTTTAATGAATGAGAATGGCATGGGACAAAAAAAGCTTGAGGGTTTGTCGCGGTTCCGTGTCTGCACTCCTCTGTTCTTTTCTCTCACATTGGCACCATTATCGTAGCCCTGACCTCTCATGTCAGCTATCACAATTCCCGTATCTTCCAGCTTTTTAAGAAGCACATTTGTCATACCAGCTTCCAATGTGGCTGGAATACTAGACTGGAAGAGTATGCAACAGAAACAGTATGCAGCATTCTGGGTTTTTGAGTACATAAGCCATGGCCTCTCCACTTTGTCACCACTGGGGATTCCACACTAGTAATGTGTTGGATGGAAACTTCTATTTTCATTGTCTTTGGGGAACATGAACTTTTTCACTTGCTGTGGCCCATGCAGTACAAGGAAGTCCCTCAGGCTACTGCTCAAGTGGGTCCACAGTCCTGGATCAGCTAGACTTAAGGAACTAAACTCAGCAGCAGCTGTTTCTTACACCTCCACACACTCTTCTCTGATCTACATTTTTCTTCAGGAATGTGCATGGTTACATCCATTTGAGAGGAGATATGGATGCTGCAATACCTGCCAGGTCACCTGCACTCTGACTAACTGGAAGATCAGGCATCTCCTCATCACTCACATCCTCACTGGGGCCGGAAGTCGCACCATGAACATTTGTGTCTATGTATCTCAGGAGAGCTCCTTCCTGCTTAGATAGAAAAGCTTCCTTTGCTTTGTTTCTTTTTCTGAATGCTGCCCCAGAGGGGTGTTTTCTTCTTTCACTCATGACTCCTGTTCTGTGCCAGCTATAGTGGCTCTCAACACTCAGTTGAAGGGGACGAATAAGCAGGCTGGTAGCAGGGCCAGAGTGAGAGAAGATATCAGCATCTTAAGGGCCTAACTGGCTCCTACTACTTCAGTTGACTGCTGTTCCCTCAAGTGAGTTCAGGGAAGCAGCAGGAAACAGGAAGCTCCCTGAGAAGCTGTCCAGGCTTAATCAGTTAATCAGTCCAGGCTCCTGGGGGTGTTAGAGAGGTACATAAGAAGCTCCTCATCCTCTCTCTCCTTGCAGCTCCTTCTGCTTTCTGTTATTCCCTCTCACCTTTTCTCCTGCCTGCCTGTTATGTCTCTTGTGCCCTCCTTCCTCCAGCACAGCACTCCACCATCTCTGTGCATCTAGAACAGAGAGAATACATGTGCACCAGCAGCAGACACAATTTTCTACACTCTGGGTCCTAGTGGCACCCCCCACAGTCTGGCACCTGAGGCGGCCACCTCAGTTTGCCTCATGGTAAGGCCAGCCCTGTGTAGACCTAAGATATCTTTACAGCGCTTAACTTAGGTAATAGGCAACATGGAAAATTGAGATAAATCAGTCAAACTGCTGCTAATATAGGGATGTACTGAATTCAAAAACACTTTTAATCATCAGCCTGTTAGACTCTTTGGCTGGCTAACTATTCTGCTGATATCTCACTTCAGATGAGACCTGCTGGGACTTTTCCCACCAGATTGTTCTACTGTCAGTGGGGCATCGTCTTCCCGTTGCTGCATGAGTGGAGGGAAGATAAACCAAGGCAGAACCACTGGGGTGGGGGCATGATGCTGCGAAAGCATCATCCTCACAGAAACGCCTATACACAAGCTCCAGGAAAACTTATGGACAGAAAGGTAGAAGCTAAGGAACAATGTGTGCTATAGTCCTTTACAGAGGCAGCTGATCTATAAGCAGATAACTGCACCTAAGTTAATGCTAGAAGAAGCACAATTGTCTTAGGATCCATGACTGAACCCTCATTGGGAGAGTAGGATGGGTTGTGGGGTGAGATATTTGCACAGGTGCAGGGTGGGATACAATGGAAGTATAGCCCTTCCAAGAGTTGTGCTGAGAAGGGAGAGAAAATTATGATGTGGCTCATTATGAGAGGGTTAGAGCAAGTGTCTGGAAGTCATGAATGCAGGGTTCTATTCTTAGCTTTGCTAGTGGATCTAATGGGTTCTTGCACAAGTCATTTCATCTTTCTGTTCCTGGGTTTACCCATCCATACACTGGATGTAAAAATGCCTACCTCCCAGTGGTATTCTGAAACTTGAGCCCAGATTGTGGCCCTGATCTTTCCCACACTCTTTCAAGAGGCTAGTGCTGCCTTGGACACTAACCAGGAGTAATGCCTCCTCTTTCCAATAGGATTAAGCTTAACCTCTGTCCACTGGTGAAAGCGGGGAGGGGAAGGTCCATTTCATGTCTCTCCCCTTGCATTCTTGTGCAAAGCTAGGCACGTTCTAACCCTCAGTTATTCACTACATGTAAAGTGCTGTAAGACCCTATTGGTAAAAAGTGCTGTGGAAGGGCAAAGGATCATATTAGTTGTTGTTAATATACCTGACAATTTTCACCACTGGTTAAAAAGTTTTTAAAACTGTGGTACTTTACAGCAGAGGTCTTTAAGCATCAGATATTCTAAATCTCCATGCAGCATCATTTATAATAATAAAAGCTCTTAGGATATTTTGCATAGCAACTGTTGCTAAGAAAAATCTGCAGCCTAGACCAAAATTCAAATCTTATCAGCATTTCCAGCAGCTGGAGAAGACTAAATATACCTAGTTCAAATGGCTGGCTTCCTCCAGCAATGATATTTTTAGATGTTTCAAAGAGTAATACTGATTTAGTACATAGAAATATTCTTGCTAAATTATAAATATAGGTGGGGTGAGGAGGCTGGATCAAGAGAGTACCAAAATTTGACTTTTGTATGGTTCTGGTATTTACCAGTTCAGATCTGAAATCAGATCTATCTGCTCAACCAAAATAGCATGTCTTGTGATGAAGTTTCTTCACCCTCTCTCTGACCTCATCCCTTCTGCCTGCAATCAAGGTTGCTGAACAGCTCCCCCCCTGCAACGAGTACCTTCAGAGAGGCCGCTGAGTCAGGACACAATCACTCCCTAATCATATGAGGCCGATATGGCGAGTAGCCAGTTCAAGATCACCACACGTGACCTCAGGAGGGCATCACAGTCTGTTCCTCCCACCACTCCTAGCTGCAAATATCTATCCCAGTTGCTCTAGCACAGACACCTAGCAGCTCCCAGAAGTCCTCAAAGGACTGGTAGACACTGATGGATCCTTCCAAAGAGAGATATTGGTGGGGAGTTCCTAGCTAGCACCTCAAAAGCCTCCAGGAAAAAAAAAGATATTGAAGGGTTGAAGTTTTGAGGGTTCCCACTACTTGAAGACTGCTAGTGGTGAGTGAGCAAGTGGAGAAGACATGGGAATGGTTTGGGCTGGGACAAGGAAAGACTAAAATGGAGAATATGATTTTGGTAAAACCTTGCCCACACAACTACCCTAGCTCAAAAGAGAGATCAGACTCGTGTAACTCACCAGAGAGGACACTCATAGATTTCAAGGCCAGAAGGGACCATTGTGACCCTCTAGTCTGACCTCCTGTAGAACATAGGCCAGAGAACTTCGCCTAAAATAATCCCGAGAGCCTATCTTTTGGACACACCCATGAAATTCACATGTACAGCTGATGGATTTTTAAAAAATGAAATACTTCACCAATTTTTGACTAATTCTAATCATAAGTGTCTGAGGCTATGATGACACAACCCTTCCCTATCAATCAGAGGCATGTGGATTAGTCTCTGCCTTGGAATGGGTGATGCGGTGATTGGACTATCCGCACACACTGACCTCAGTATCTGACTACTAAAAACAAGAGGCATGTTTAAACATCTTTGTTTAAAACAAACATCTTTGTTTAAACATCTTTGTCAAGTAGACTCCTTTATTTGCTGCTAAAGAAAAGACACTAATTCCTTCTTTGGACATTGGGCACAAACATCTTGTTTTTCAGAAGACTGACTGACAAAATAAAGGGCATCTAATGGGTTACGGTTTCTAACAGTTTCCATGTGATATTTTTAAAGAAGGGAAATTATTATTTTTGTTGCTTCAGAAGTTTATAGTTCACAGCATACTTTTCAATAATTTTCATAGGCTTTGCATTAAACTTCTGTTTAATAAACTATATAAAATGTGTGTGAGAATGACCTATATCAAGGCACCTGGCTCGTCTTTAATGGCCCTCATGTATCTGAACAAGAACTGTATCTTGCAGCACTTTGGAGAAAACCATTTTTGTACCATAAACAGGCTATTTTGATGAGAAAACTCCTGGGCTGTGCCTGGAACATTAATTGAATAATTTAGCCACGCATCCCTGATAAGCCATAAAATAGTCTGCATTTGGCTAGTGGCCTTTGTGGCCAGTTGATTTTGTTCTAGCTTTCCAGGTGAAGATATTGTGGTATCTATAGAATTGTAGCCATGACATCAGCCCCCAGGTCACTGACAATAAAACGGTCCATAGGACAACTGCACAGCGTATCTGTCCAAATTAGAATCCTTAGAGATAGCAACAAGGTCCCCTTAGGAATTATGTCAACAGCTGGGCTGTGTCTGATTGGGTGAGCCCCCCACCCCCCAGCATTTCCCTCCTTCTGCCATAAACAGAGTCCCCCGCTGGGCATCCCAGAGCAATGGGGTTTGGCATTAACACCTGATTTATATGAATGTGCCAGGTCACCCCATAAACCAATACAGGCAGATATTGCTGGTTTGGTCACATTTGGGGCACACTTCCAAACTTTTCTTCACATCCATGAGGCTAGCAACTTACTTTTTTCTTGTCATGAAAGCTTAGGATCTGATATAATCACATGACTCCAGGACCTAGGGTCTTATGTTGGGATTTAGCAATGTATTTTAACAAATCAGTTTTAAGAATAAAGTGTTATGAATTCAGACAACTTTACTCACATCCTTGCCTACAGGGAAGGGAATGAGGGAAATCCCCCAGACTCTGTACCTTCCAAAGGAAGGGGAGGGAGAAAGGCCCTGGTAGCAATGAGGCAGACAGGGAAAGGGAATTTAAGAAAGCTGAGCAAAGTGGATACAGACCTGCCATGTATGTCATGTGACACACATTTGGCAGGCCTGTAACAAGATCCCACAAAACTGGCAGAATGGCAGGCACTTGTGTGTGCGTCGCCCTCTGACACACACCACCCTGTAACTTAAGGGAACATGCTCTGAACTACAAGACAAGAGTCTGAAATCTAATCCCAGTTCTTCTACTGACACCTTTTAATATTTTTGTGCACTTCACAATTCTTTCTAACCAAGGCGTCAAACCCCTATCTTAAGGAGCGCAACAAACAATCCTTTTACAGTTAAGGTGGCTGGAAAGTTAGATGAGGTCAGTGCAAGTAAAGGTAGGAATATAACCCAGGCCCGTAATATGGCAGATCAAATTTTTATCCACTTTGCCGCACAGCCTGTCAGAAGAAATGGTCCAGATTATATGCTTGTCTAATCTACGCTAACGGTGTGGATCTTTGTCCCTCTCAGAGCACATATACAGGTTTATGAGTCTGTCAATACCTCCATGCTACTGTGTGTTGCTCTTTAATTCAAGTGGTAGAAGCTTATACTTTTAAATATAGAGATTGCTGGTGGAATTCCAGATGACCCAAACATGGCACTGGTATACTTGGCTCTTTTCCAGTGTTTGTGTTTTGGTTAATGGGAGTTCTCTCTAAGTACAGTATGGGGTACATATTATAGGTAAGAAGACTAAGAGCAGTGTGTGCACATAGTGGAAGATCCTGACATTTTTGAGTGGGAAAAACAAATCGGAAAGTGATTTAATGAACATATCTTCCCAGAAAACAACCTTCACTTCACATACCTTCCCAGAAAACAAGCTGCACTCCTGAAGGTATAAAAGGGTGTAGCACTTATTAGGGGACTGAATGCTTCAGGATATTGCAAATGCCATTCAGAGCCTGTCTGTAGGCCACCGGTATGAATCCATCCCAGTAAGTATTAATAGTTGCTCCCATTTAATGGATGTTTGATAGCCCTTATATGCATTGAATTTGGTAGATCTCAGTTCCAGCACTCACTTGACAAACACACTACCACACTTTGCACTAAGTGGTAGATTTCTCAGAGAGGCCAAGAGCTTCACGGGTGTGACAGGGTGCCCCCACCCCCTTTAAGGCCTGGGGCCATCCAGCCCCTTCAATTAGCTCTGCCCTGCCACACCTGGGAAGGGTGGGAGACTTAAAAGCAAGAAAAGTCCAGCAATAGGAAGGTAAGAGGGGAGGAATGTGGGTTGGTTGCTCTGACTTGAGCCCTTTGTAGAGGGCTGGCTGAGGAAGAGATCCAGGAGAGAGCAGGGAGTCTCTCCACTAGAAGATCTGAAGGAAAACATGTCTGGCACTTGGGTCTCTTTTAGCAAGGGCCTGGAAGGAACTTGAGTGAGCCTAGGAGCAGAGGTCAGTGAGAAGACCAGAGTTTTCCTGGGATTTTTGTGGGCACCTGGAACTAAGGGGGAAAGGGCAGGGGCAGAGGAAGTTTCACAAACCCTGATGAGAGGCGGAAGAAATGAGAAGTGAGGAGGTAGAAGAAATGTGGTGTGCCCTGATGCAGGGAAAGAAGAAGTATTTACAGACTTGAGTGGAAGGCCCACAAACGTTAGTACCCTGGAAGGGGTGGGACTAAGGACATGGCTACACTGGAAACTTCAAAGTGCTTTGAAGTACGAGTGTGGTCGCTCGTGAGCGTTGAGAGAGAGCTCTCCCAGCACTCCTGGTAATCCATCTCCATGAGGGGATTAGCTGGGAGGGTGGCTCCCAGCAGTCGGAGCCTGTTTACACTAGCACTTTAAAGTGCTCTGACTTGCTGCACTCAGGGGGATGATTTTTCACACCCCTGAGCCAGCAAGTTAGAGTGCTTAAATCGTAAGTGTAGCCAAGCCCTAAATGTGACTTAGCTGGGGGGCTAAGCAGTCTGGAAGGCATTGATGCCTGGAAAGAGTTGTGGAAGATCAAGGGGAAACTTAAGACAAAGTTGCTTCAGTGTTTCGCTATGTGCCTGTCTATGATGCCCTCTAGTTTGGACTACAGGGGTGTGAATAGTCAGGCTCAGCAAAGTGCTGCTCTATAAAACTCCCCTCTACTGCAGTCCTCTGCATTAGTGAAAACTAGGGACCTCTAAGTTTGTGCCGGCAGCACCCACATGGGGGCGTTACAGTGCAGCACTTTGCTGAGCCCTGCTATTCACATCCCCATAGTCCAAACTGCAGGGCAATGTTGGGGCACCATTAAAGCAACTAAATATCAAGGCCCTAAAATTGAGATGCCCCTTAAAATGCAACACAGGAAAATTTCTAATGAATTTTTTCTTTCTAATGATTCACACCAAACTGGACTTTGAATAAAAAGAGTCTCTGAAAACTGATGTTTAAAGAAGATGAGATGTTGACAGAAAAGGATCATAATGGTTTGAATAATTTTCCCCCTCCAAATAGATTAAGGGGTAGAGTATAACATACATATAAATAACAAAGTGTTTAATTTTACCATGAAGCACACCTTTGTTTTTATATTTCAATGTTATAAGTCAGTGTATGTTAATAATTTGTAATTATCAATACTGAATCAGTTCAGATGAGGTACCACGCAGGCCAAGGTCTGGCTGACATAAGTATGATTTTGCCAATTCTCCTTTTACATTGAATTGTTGATCTGCTTAAAAGGATGTTATTGCTGACAGAACAAAGGTAACGAAAGTTTCGAGGTAAAAACACAAACCTGTAACAACAAGAACCTTTTTTTTTCTGGCAAAAGTGGGGAACCAGGTGAGGAAAACATGACACAAACTGGATAAAGAAGCAAAAATGCAGAAGTTGGGTAAAGTGAAGCTTGCACTTGTATAAAATAGGGGTTACATAAAAGCCAAAAGCTTGATGTGCTAAAAGCTGACTGGGAGAAAGTGAAGGAATATGAAAATGTGAAAAAATCCAAGTGAAAAAGGCCCAAATTTGAGAACACTGGATCAGAAACTGAAGGAACAGGTCTGAAGGATCAGACCAAGGGTTCAGAGGAGGCTACAACCACCAAGAAATGTAGGAGAACTTTCCAGTTCCCCAGAATGCGGTAACTTGGGCCCTCTGCCTGTTCCATCTCGTCAGTGGTTATTGTCTGGCATAAATATTTATAAATGTAAATGTTCAGATCCTTTCTGAATTGTAGATATCAGAACAGGACAGAGTTTTCCATCACTGGTCACCCCAGTGCCAAATACAGGAGTAGTAACCTTCCTACCTCTGCTCAAGATTCCTCTTTTTATACATCCAAGCATTATGTTAGCCCTTCTGGCCACAGAATCACACTAGGAGTTCATATTCAGATGATGACTTAGCATCACTCTCCCAAGTCTTTTTCAGAGTCACTCTTTCACAGTGCAGAGAACGTCACACATGGAACTGCACAGAATTTGGCAGCTAGGTTAAAATCTGCTATAATTTTCATTTTTTGAGAGAGGTCATTATCTCAGAGTTTTTGTCATAATCTACTCTTCAATGTTCACAAATGTTCACAATGATCACAGTGTTCCAAAATTAATCACCAGGTCACATGAAAACCTTATGGAAGGACCTATGGTTTCATCTTCTCTGTATGTTCTTTGGCAGAAAAGGACAACCGTACAACCAACTCCAAGTGTAAAATCATGATTCAAGTCTCCAAAACCATGGTATTCTTAAAAATATAATAAATTGTATGTTCTTTTATTTGCCTTTGTGTCTTTGAGCCTTTAGGATTCATGTTTTCAAGCTTTTCTCAGCAACCATGAAGGAAAGAAACTTACCTTTTTGCCTCACGTCCCACAAAATGAAAATTTAGGTTTTTAAATAATCACATGGCTCTAGGAACTGGCGCTTTAAGAAAAACACCCTTTCTTGTGAGAAATTCCCATTGGTAACACTGGGGCATCTTTGTGTGTAACATTATGATTTATGGGAGGAAGTGTTTATCAAACTTTAGAATACTACCACAATTGTCTTTTCCTGGGAGTGTGGGAGGAACCCACAAAAGCAGGGTTGTCATCTGGGCCAATCTGTGAGCACATCTAAGTAGAATTAATCTGTTGCATTGGATGTAGGCATCTTTCCTTTGTTCCTATTGCTCTTCCATTGGATCTGCTTTGAGAAGTCAATTTTGTCAACATGGCATGTAGGACAGTAGGACACTGAACCAATTCACTTAGTCTTCTATTAACCTTCACCCTTCACCCAGTACTTTGTTACTGCAATCAAAAGACATAAAGCTACCCAAGTATGCTGAAGATTTTGTACTATTAGAGAAAATATAAACAGACTCCCTTTTAATATCACCACTTACCTTGTAATATTTGCTATATAAAAGCTAATAATGATATCTTGAGTTGAACAAACTCTTAGGCCAAAGACCATTTCTGTTTTTGTTCTGGAGTACAGTTATTACTAAGTTAACAAGGAGTACTCACAATGGATTAATAATGTTATACTGATATATGCTCCCCCTCTCTCTTAACCCCGTTCTTCTGAATCTTTATGATTCTTGGGAAGAATTAGTACCCTCTCTCATCATACACTGATATTGTATTTATCTGAAAAGCTCCCACTGTTCCTTTTATTGAAGCTGGAATGTAGGTTAACAACATATCCAGAGCCCTCCCTGTGCACCCCAAAGCTTTCTGACAAGGAATATCAATGCAAAGTACCTTATAATGTAATGCAAATGTAGTTCTGTGTGTGGGTTCTTTCTTTAGGACTCTCCTTGCACTCTATTCACATTGTCATCAGAACACTTAGCTAGGCAACTATGTCATTACAATTATAATTGCACTGAACCTTTTAATTGCCACAGCAATATACCAAATATAGATATGTAAAATCCAGACTTTTCACATTCCTGCTGATTACAACTGGGATATCACATCCATTGTATTCAAAGTTTTTACTCTTCTGAGACCACCTTCAAACTGAGGACTGAAATCCAATGGTGAAATTTCTATTAACTTCAATGGAAGTTGGGTTAGCCCATTAAAGAATTGATATTTCAACACCATGATATTCTGCTGAGGTTTCATTTTTTTAAAAAAAAGGAATATCACCTACTGTATTGTCAAGCAGCCAAGCAAAAAATATCTTTAATAGTACCTAGATTTCAGGTCAAAGCAACAGAAAAATTCAATTTCAATACACTTTAAAAAAAGATTGGTAAAATAAATGCTATTGTGGAACTTCTTCACAAAAAGGCCTTGGAAAATAAATATTTCACAGTTTGCCACAAGCTTCTGTTGGATAGAAGCCACGCATTATTTTAATAACATTGGAAACTTTACTAAGAAATGTAAAGTAAAGGTAGCTGCAACTTCATAAATACATAAGATACCAAAGAAGTTGTCAGTCAATACAAACTACTTGCAAAATCAGGCAGAAAATTGTGCAATGAGTAGATACAAAATAGTGGTGCTTTTGCTTCAAATTCTCTACTAGAGGAGTGGCAGATTTTGTCGTAGAACATTCTTCCCATTGTACAAATATTATTTCTTGTGTGGGATCACAAAATTTTGAGGGAATCACATAATTTATTGGATTACGTTTTTCTGCATCTTTATTCTCCTACTGCTGTTTTACCTTAGCTCTTTCTATTTAAATAATGCCCCATAATCCAGAAAGTACTTTGTGGACTGGTGGGAAATATAGTCAGGTTCATTCCCAGGGTGTCACAGGAAATTTGAAAGAACTCTGCAGGAGCAAAGAAGAGCTCAAAGTTTCGGGGGAGGCCCTCACGTTAATTTCTGCTTTTAAGATTTGTTTGGCCTGAACAAATCTATGGTGGTCACTTTCATTTTACAGAAACAAAACGTTAACTGTTTGAAAAGTCTGCAACAACATTTATAGAAAAGCAGCCAACAATGTTTAGCTAGTGGAAAAAAATTATACATGCCTATCACAGTATATGATCCTTTACATTATTATTATTATTGCCTGAAAATATTTTTTCAATCTGATCTAGTGCTTTTTAATAACTCCTGCACAGATACAAGTCATGGAACATTAGCTACCAAATAATGTCATTCATTAAAATACAGAATGGCTGGTCATTTGTGCTATGAAATTTCTTGACAATATTGTGGCTTTGATTAGCTTCTAATTTCTGTGCAACTCCCCTGCTCTCACTACTATGAAGTGAACTGTAGCTCACGAAAGCTTATGCTCAAATAAATTTGTTAGTCTCTAAGGTGCCACAAGTACTCCTTTTCTTTTTGTGAATACAGCATAACACGGCTGCTACTCTGAAACCTGTTACTATGAACTGGAGTAGCAAGAAGCAGGAGTTTCGAATATAGCTAAGCAACACCTGTGTTGTTTTGTTGTTTGTTGTTTTTTAAAAGAGGATTTTTAAGTGCATAGAATAGGATAATTTCATCACAAAGTAGCCTGTGCACAAAGTGCACTTATTTTGACCTTTGGCCTCCTCATCCGAAATTTACTCACTTATTCATTGCCACAACGGACTATGTCTCCTGTTCCAAGCTTCTCAGAAGCCTTCTAGCACCTACTACTAGCAAAATATTTCTTGATTTCCCTTACATGTGAGTCAGGTAAAAGCAGGGACTGAAAATTACACTAGGCTGAAGCCCTGATATTCAAAGTTGAATCCTGGATCATGTGCAGTGTTAAAGCTTCATTTTCCAATAACTTGCCATGGCTAAGGACACATATTTTACAACGCAGGATGATGGAGATTCAAGGCTGCCCAGCAATCTAGCTTTCAACCTTTCACTTCCAGTCCTGGGAAGTTGTAAAGTACCCTCAAACTTTGTAAACTGGCTAATTCCCAGGTGCTTGTCAAAGGGAAATTTCTAGACTTATTTTGGAGCTGGTAGGGAATCCTATGCCACAGAACAGGAAGATCTGTGACCCAAGTATTATAGTATAAAAGGATCAGGTAGGACTCCTTTCTACAGTGAGTTCTCTCCAGTCCAGTTTCTCCTCATGCGGAGGAACCAACCATTTCTTCTCTGCCAGCCTCAGATTCTAAGCTCCTTGCTTTCAAATTCTGACCCCTGGTACCATGTACCCACCCCTTCCAAAACTTAATCAAGGAAGCCACAAGAGTCAGGTGACTCATTTTATCATTAGCCACTGGGGCCAAGGACCTCCTGATACTGAACCCATAAAGATTACACCATACATATACCATAGAGTGTGTATGCTGATGCACAGGAGCTATATTTAGCTGGTGAGCTACAGGGAGAGTTTCTATATGGGTGAACAGCAGGAAAGCAATCAGCAGGCAGAGAAACCAGGTGTTGAGCATTATTTTAAAAGGATTAGAGCTGTGTGTTGGGTAACAAGGTTAAATGAAGGTGGAAGAGTTAGGAGAACTCTTAGCCATAACCCTCAGCGTGGTGCACTAATAAAAAAATACATGCATGGGATATGTTTAGAGAAAATGTGTCAATGGTATGTAGAGTGCATTGTCTTTTGGTCTGACGTTTTGCCCTTCTGGACAAAAGTCTCTTCCCAAGTCTTTCATTATCTGATTTAAATCCTAAATGCTAGAGTCGGAGACTCTTTGGCTTTACTTAGAATTCCTCAGAGGGAAGCATCTATTCCTAGGCAATTTGCAAGTCCTCCTAGGGTAAGATGAGTTGTTTATCTGGGTTTTACTTTTTAAATGGGTAATGATAATGAGGTGTAATTGAGAATTGCTTTGAGCTTATTAATATGCATGTTGTCTTCCAGTTTCCTTTAAAGTCACCTTCTTGAGCACTTGGAATATGACTTGTAGATTATCATAGCACTTTTTCTTTCTTGAGTAATATTGCTGGGGGGGGTTGTTTTGTTTTGTGTGTTTTGTTGTCAGAATTGTGGGGGTTTTAATTATTATGATTTGTTTTTGTTTTCTGACAGAGTTTCTGGTTTATTTTTCCTAACTGATTTTCCATTAATGTGGGCTTTGAATTTTCTAGTTGCCCTAAACTCACAGTTACTTAGCAGTGTTTTTAAGGTACAAACAGGAAAACAAAAAGTCCTCCCTTGCATTTTAAACCTTTTTCTTCAATTAGACATTGACTAATATCTTAACTATATTAATGGCTTGATTTATTTTTTTTCCAGAGGTTCTTGGTACATTGGTTTTCACAGGCTTCAGTAGCAGCTTGGGGTACACAGCACCTCTGAAAACTAGCCTTTAAATATTCAGTCTTTATTTTGTCTTCCAATAAAACATCACAATTAGATGCCTTGTTGTTGCCCAGCAGGTCCCTGCTAGCTCTTTAGATAGTTTCTGCTGTATTTGAACTTCCTAATTTTTTTTCAACAAATCTTTATGGCCAATAGGTTAGATCTTTTGCCAAATGCTTTTTCCCTTTCTAATGCAGCCACCCTTAAAAACTATGTCTTCACCAAGGAGAGCGAAACCTTTGGGTAAACTCCATGGCCAGTACGTACCTCTGAGCCCCAACTGAAAGAAGATGCTTACACAAATGAGCTTCTTATCCCCCAAGGGCTTAGCATGTGGAACTGAACTCAAAATCCAAACATGCGTCCCTGTGTGACAATATTTTCTTTTTCATTATCTCCCTTCTAAACAATTTGTTTTAGCGTTAAATCTCCTTCTCCGGCACAGAACCCAATAAATCCGGTTTTTCTGCAGCAGATCCAGTCTTGAGGTCAGTGGGCAGGATTAGTGCATAGCCCAACCTTCTGTGACTGTTCTTCCAACTTATGCACTTGAACAGTAGCCACATCTCCTCTACACCCAGTAAACTGGATCCACATAGCTTCTGAATCCCACACACTCCAGCTCACTACTCTTTGCTTTCCAACCTTTGTAGGGTAGCATGTAATTCTACAACGGGCAGGGAGAGGAAGGATGGCCTTGTGCTTAAGGCACTGGACTATGATTTGGGAGATTTGGGTTTAGTACCTGGTTATGCAACGGACTCCCTATGTAACCATGTGGTGATTTTTTAAGTGTTCAACTTTGCTATAGGCAGCTAAATGGACTGACCAGATTTTCAAAAGTGCTCAGCACTCAGGAGCTTCTATTGTAGGAGTCACAATAGTTTTGGACCCTGCATAGTTTTGGGTACAAGGGGCTGAGGGTAGTTGGATGGCTTCCTGCCTACACCCCATCTTTCCTCCAACCCTCATATTGCAATACCAGCTAAGCTGCTTCAGTGTCCGCTGTGCCAGCGTGACTTTCTTTTCTGGCCCCCAGAGCTGGCACATCCCTGGAATTTCTTTCTTTCTTTCCCCCTCCCCAGTCTACATGGCTGCATTAAATGATTTGTCAGGGAAAAGAAATGTGCAAGGGTATTAAGTCTAAACAGTCTAAGGCAGTGTTGAAAAAAGTAGGAGAACAGTCCTGCAAGCTTTTGACTTCAATATGCTGAATCACATGAGTAAAGATTGCAGGATCAGACCATTAAGAATATAAACAAGTTTCTTTCATGAGCATTCATAGATATATGAATTTACCTAAGGATGAGCAGAAAATCAACAAAATAACAGGTGCAAATAATATGAAATTTCTCAATTTGGTTGGTCAAGTATCTTTCAAATGTATCTGTTTATTTTAGACAGGGTATTTAAACAGATATTTTAATATAACAAAATTGTGCATGGCATATTGCTTGTTGTTGACTAGGCCAGATTTTCAAAAGAATTCAAGGTATTGGGTGCTGCATTCTGTCCTGTATAGAGGTAACTAAATGAGAGCAGCACTCTTCTGAAAATCTGGTTGCAATTTTCAACTCTGAGCACTTCTGAAAATCTGGCTCAAAAGGTACCTTTATCTGTGGATGCGCCTTACTGATTCATTAAGGTTTAATTAAATAGTCATAGCTTGATTCATAATTTTCAACCTTTTTTTTTTTTTTTTTTAAACTTCAGGCTTGATACTTGGAGTGATATACGGGTATACTGTCCATAACATTCACTCTCCTGAAACTACCAGTAACTTGTATTATGATACTGGTGTAAAGAACTGCATACTTGATTCTTCTATTTTATTTGTATCAACTTCTAGCTCTTAACATTTTCCTTTCATTGCTTTTAAAATAATTTTGAATCAGTCTCCTTTCTTTTGCTTTTTACTGTCATATAACATCAAATGAAAGAAGCAGGTTTTTTATTTCCATATAGTTTAGCATGACCTAAATCCATGTGATGTCTCCTCTTTAATATTTAGAGTTTGTGAGAGACTGAGCAGTGGCCTAAGGTCTTCAGAAGGTACACTAGCAAATAAGTCATTTGTGGACTGACTCAGACCCAGTTAGAGTCCAGGGGAAGGCCTGTTGAATTCAGTGAGAGGTTTTTCACTGACTTCAATGGAGATTGGGTCAAATTCTTGGATGAGATTCTCACATCCACTCCAGCTCCTTTTTACTCTGGATAAAGGCGTTGGAATAGCAGAAAGGGGCTCTTAATGCCCTATAGCCAATTATAAAAGATATCAGGTATATTTAGGATATAACAGCGAAATACAAGTATTAATGTTGTAACATGTAAGATATTTAGCTTAGCCAAACAAGGCCACATTTTGAAAGATAGACTGACATGAGCAGCTAACCAATGAGTGACCCTATGTCATCAAATGAAACAGTTACAGTAATAGATGTATTAATTGCAGATATTTAGAAAATTATATATTGCAATGTTCCAGTTAAAGCAGGTTAGAGTATTTTGGGGATTATTGCAGACATAGGGTGTCAGCAATGGGCTAAGCACAAATTGTTATGGTGACTGAGTGACATATGTGTGAATGAGTATACGGGGACCTTACAAGTGCCTATGAAAAATGGGGCACACCAAATTTGGTGGGGTGTGGAAGTATAGATAATGATTGAAACCTTCATAAATGTGTCTGAACCCCAATGGGTTTCAGCATAAACACTATAATAGTTTGTGTGCCCTGGGAGACACTAGGATGACAGCCACTGGTAGTTGTGGCAATAAGGAGAACAATAATGACTCACACTTTGAAAGAGTTGTGAGTGATGCCAGTCATAGGACTAACCACTTTGTATTATCTCTATCTGTGGTGGTAATTCCATGTTTGTTGCTTATCTGCTTAGTGGATTTGTTAATAAAGGGATGTGTGATAAATTGCAATTGTTTCTTGTGTGGTTCTCAGGTCTCTCATTCTAATAACATTAGTGGTAATCTTCCTGATGCAGTAGCTGTTCAGGAGACTCAACCCTTATTGACAACTGTGGTCTTAAAAAATTAATCAATACACCAAAAGGAACATATCAGGCTGGGGGAGAATTTTCTTGGTGCAAGAACTGAGGAAGATAGATATAAATTTTGAGAACCCACTATCCCATCGTAGTTTAGAGGATAGGCAAGGGTTGGAGCTGCTGACGGGAAGGGAACATTGGGGACAAGACTACAGCACGGAGCACTGTGAAGATTCTGGGCAAGGTTGTTGCTCATAGGGCAACTTGAGGATTCTGCTGTAACTTGAATATTCACTAAGGGTTGGAGCTGCTGTGGGCTCTGGAGCAGAGCAGAATCGGGAAAGCACAAGCGTAATTTAAAGCCAGCATAGTTCCTCGCTCCTTGGGCTGTAAATTCTGTGCCTCTAACAGTCACATCTCACAATTCACCTCCTCCTTATGACTGAGAGGATCATGATAATGTTTGTTATGAAATCTGTCCCTTTGTGATAATACGTTTCCACTCACCATTTGGTTTCTTAATTGCAGTCTGTCTCTATTTAGTTCCTTTGTATTAAATTACCAGACTTCATAACTAGACTGGGAAGAATTTGATTTATATGTATTTTCAAAGGATAATACTGCAGTTTATTTCTAAGCATTTTTTCCAATTTTATAGATTAAAATTTTCACAGTTGTGGAAAGTTGGGTGGGAGGTGTCAGACAATTTAATGACAGTAGATGTTGTGATTCAACAAGTTAAAACTTTATAAACTATTAAAAACACAAATTGTCAACACCAAATAGCAAAATATACAAAGTAAATGTCCTTATTCAACAAATCATATCAGTTTTTACTATTCATTCACTAATCCATTTGAAACAAGCCTAATTCAAAAGTCTAAATCACTGGATTTTTACTCTAATACATTCCCAAATAGCAGTTTTTTTCACTTTGCCTATCTGTAAATTTCTGTTATCGATGCAAATATATTTTCTGTGGTTTGTGTGTATGGTGCAATTGATGTTTGCCAATAAAAATGTAATCCTTCCAAACCCATACTCATAACTATTTTTGTTACAGTTGGTGGTGATGGGGAAATACGTTTTGACTCTTGATCCCTTCTGTAATAAAGACTGTAATTTGGTCCACGTGCTTAGTAGTTAAAACTAATTCTAAATGTGCTAATTTGCCCTCTTTTTCCAAATGGAAAATGTGCTGGAGACAGTGAGTATATAATTGTTAAATACACATTTCTATCTCACCTATTGCTATCACAGCAGCTTGCCACCATCATTCTTCCAGGTGGAAGAACAGATGTTTCACAGTTGACATCAGTGCTACTCCTTGGCCAGCTGGCAACAGAAGTCCATGACTCCCTCCCACTTGAGATCGCAGATGTCACTTTTGAGACATTCCTTTACTAGGAGAGCAATCAAATTGTGACAAAGTTGGCACCACCATGCAATATTATTTTGCACTTTGTGCGTGTTCCTGCACATGTCTGTGTCTGCATGTGTGTTGATCAAGATCAGCAAAATTGTACCTGGGAACCATATGTGCTGTGGCAGGGATTCAAATAAGTAGTTATCTGGGAATGGGATTTTTCTAAGGGATGGAATCCTGTTGGTACCACTTTCCACTTTCCACTGTTGGTACCACTTTCCTGTTGGTACCACTGTCTTCAAAAATAGACAGCATGTAAGCTTTGTTCTTTTTAAGCTAAATTTGACATTCTTGCTGCATGAATGCTTCTCCTAGGCTTCCAAATATTGTTTATAATCAGGCCAATAGTTCACATGGATTCAGTTCCCTGCTGCCTCAAACTACTTTGACATTCATTCTCTCTCCAGCTTTGGAAGACAGGGGAGGAGAAGGTGTAAAGAAAACAGAAGTGTTCTGAAAGAATGCCAATTTGCAAGCACTTGTGACAGGAGGAGGTTGTGTCTCCTCCTCCATATATTTTCAAATGTGAACAGTATTCAAAATGGAGACCAGATGGAAAATTACTGCTCTCCAACATGCACTGCATCATTTTATTTATTTGAACCCCTGGTCGACAAAGTTGCAAGCAGTGGTAGTTTGTTTCTCCAAGCACTAACCTTTTTTTTTTTTTTTACTGTTCTCTTTTTTTTAAATGTATGAAGTAATTCAGTCTTCACAATAACCCATCATTTGATCTGCTCTTGCAAGTAGCAGACTGAATCAGGTTCTATGACATGGCTGTAACATGGTTTTCTGTGACTGCAGTTAAACTATGGAGATTCTACATACTATAAGCACTTCCGAATACAGGGGTGATGCTTAACTTATGCATGGATGTACAGAGCATTGGTGGTCTGGCATGTTCTATCCCTCTTGCAATCATTAGCTGTAAAACATCATGTAGCTATATAATCTGATTAACCCAATAAGCATTAGCAGATGCTATGGTATCATTAATTAATGGAAATTCCAACTTTGGAGCTACACTTTAAAGAATGGTAATATTTAAATGGTTCCCTTTACCTAATACCCATCCTAGCAACAGGATAGGCAAAATAATAGGAGGTAAAGATTTTTTTTAAAAAATACCTTCCCTCTGTTTTTTTAAAGTGATTATATGTGTATGTTTCGGCATGTGTCCTTACAGGATTTAGCTGTAAAGACCGTTAATCCTGTATCCAATCTTCCTTGGGCTAACCACCTCTGTCTCTTTGACTTTGTCTCCAGCTGTTTTTCCTTCTCTCCTCTCCTGCTACTCAGCAGCTTCAGGAACTTAAATGCCAGGAAAGTCTTTAAAACTCACTGCAAATAGTTTGGTTTCAGCTGGATTTGAGGGGGTAGATACCGGGGGAATAGGTTAATTAAAAGCTGCAGTAAAAATAAAATAAAATCATTCACAGAATCTTTAAAACTGAGAGAGGATCTGAATAATATTGACAAACAATTTATGTTTAAAATAGTATAGAAAATGTATATGGAATCTTTGCCCTAGTAAGTATTTTCTCAGGAACCACTTTTTCATAGTGGAAGGATACATGTCATACAAATAATGCTTTTTAAAACTTTTTGTAATGATATGTTTCAGTAAATAGCAATAGACCAGCAATAAGATACTGGTATATCTTGCGCATTAGTATGGTATTGATTCACTTCTTAATACCTTGAAATCAATCCGTCTTAGTTTCATTCCTCACACCACAGCCATGTACCAATAGCCTAGTAATACAAATCCTGTTGTGACTTATTGCTATACTGGCCAGTGATGTGACTTTATTCATGATACTTTAGACATCATGCTTCTGGATGTGATATAAAAGCATGCCAACCACCAAATATTCAGCATAAATTTGGGTATGTCAAATAACTGGAGGACTGTATTGTGCAACCAAGCAAATAAAGTATTTCAAATTATAGTCCCGTGAGCCTGGGACAATCTCTTTGTTCTCTGGTTGTGCAGCATCTAGCACAAATGGGTCCTGCTGTATGACTAGGGCCCCTTGGCACTCTGGTAACACAAATAATAATAACTCAGTCCATCTCTAAGACTCAAGTATATTTCATTTCATTTAAAACACTCAAGTGAAGCAAAAAGTAATAAGCGAGATACATCTCTAGATGGACACATACCCAAGGGTGTTTAATGAGAATTACAATATGTGGGACGTGGGGAAAGCTTGGAAAATTTTCTCCCTCGCAAGCTGTTTAGCTGGTAAATTTGGAGAAACCTTTCCAAGCTTTCCTCACATCCCACATATTGTAATAAACACATAACTGGAAGTGACTTATCCTGCAGGTTTTATGCTGCCTTCTCTTATAACTTTTAGGAGTAAAGAAAGTACGTTTTCCTCCTTAATGAGCGTTACTGTCATTGGGAAGGAAACAAAACAAGGGGTGGGAGTAATGGGCAAATCACTTCACTTCTCTGCATAGCTGAGCCTCTCATTAACATAACCAGGTTGTTATCCATAAAGGCCTATCTCTTTTTTTAAAAAAATGTACGCCCTTCCCTCACACCCACAACCACCGAAGAATAAAAGACATAGGTAGTGCTGGATTGCGATCACTCCTTCTGTGGACTAACAGGGGCAGAGGAGTATACAAGAAGCACCACTGCCTTGCCCCCAGGAGATAGTGTATCTCCTGAAGCACAGTCTCCTGCAGCATTCCCCTAGGTTGTGCAACTCTGCAATCGCTTACTCTTCATCCACAAAAGTATATGCAATTTGCATAATCCAGTCCTGAAAATGAAGCATAGAAGAAAATTCACTCAGCTCTCCGTAGTGAAGGGATTCATAAGCAAAATGCCCTCTGCACACCACAAGCCAGGCAACGTTTGCACTCCGGTGGGATTTCCCAGCTCGTGTACACATACTTGCGCTAGCTCTCATCAAGCTAGCATGAGGATACGTAGCAGCGTAACCACGGTAACATGGGCAAAGGCAGCACAGCTTAGCCATGCCAAATACAAACCCGCTTGAAACCGACACGTGTGTCACTGCTGCCCATGCTACCCTGGCTACAGTGGTATTTCTATTCACTCTACTCTCATCAAGCTAGCGCGAGTACGTGTACCTGAGCTGGGAGTCATACCTCTAACTCACAAAGTACACGTAGTCTTAGAGAGGCATTTATTTTCCATTGAACTGCTAGGAGCACCGACGATACTTATCTAATGACTTGCATTCTCCTTGAGGTATATTTTCTATTAATAGTAATTATCTGTGACTGAGAATTTATCTTGAATTCTCCTTACTGCACTTGAACCGATAACACACGTCCACGATTAGAGTCAAAAGTGATATGACTGCATTCTTAATAACAGCTGCTGATACATGTATACTTAAAAGTATCACTTCTTCTGAAAGGTGTTTCTACTCACAGCAAGCAATATGAATATCTGAACACTTGCAGAATAGCTATGATGACAAAACTCTGATATTGGCTTTAACCAGAAAGGACATTGACATAAACTTTTATGGTCATGGACAGCTCATGTTTTTATTTATTATTGTTTGTTATATGAATTACAATTGCACGTAGAGGCCGCAGGCAAATTTGGAACCTCATTGTGATGGTCTCCAGGCAAGCACACAGTAAGAGAGTTTACTGTCTAAATAGGAATGAAGCTGGAAAAAAGAAAGTTATCTAATTATTTACATCTCATGTACTGAGACACAGAGAGATTGATTTATCCAAGGTCACACTGGACGTCTGAGGAAGAACCAGGAATCTAACCCAGATTTTTTGCATCCTAGCCTAGTATCTTAACCACAGTGCCATATCTCTTCTCAATGAGCCTAGCCTCCCTGTTGTAGCTGCAAATTAGACCCATCTTTTCATACCTGCAATTGGATTGTGAGTGCAAATCAGCTACAGGTGTTAAAACCCGATCTGTGTATGTGCAAATTATGTGGTCAGATGTGCGAATGTTATGACTTGCCCATTAAATTCAATTTGTGGGTGCAAAAGTAAAGTTGAATAACAGAATCAATAGAATTTAAACTCAAAAGGAGAAAATATGTGCTTCAAATGGAATATTTTAGAAGCCTGTGATACATCTGAATGCTTGGCAGAAGTGCAGGCCTGCAAAGACCCTCCAGTCTTCCAAGATGCCTGTACAAACCTCGCATAATGACAGGTTTCAGAGTAGCAGCCATGTTAGTCTGTATTCGCAAAAAGAAAAGGAGTGCCTATTTGTTAGTCTCTAAGGTACCACAAATATTCCTTTTCTTTGTACAAACCTACATTCACACACACACAGCTTAATTTGGGTACACTAATCAGTCAATTTAACAATGAGTATTGTTAGCTCTAATGTATAGTATTTAGAGTTGCATCAGTGGTCAAAAAAGCAAACATTCAGGATGAAAAACAGAGCTAAAAATAGCCATTTGCTTAGCAGTCACCTTCCCATTGGAAGAGAAATCTGTGGGTGAGTTATCAAAGTCTGGCTATATTGTTAATGTAATTCTTGTTTCATTTACACTATATACAGCAGTCCTTGAACAGAAGTAGTCACAAACAGCACGCAGGCAAACCCCACATTCAGAAAGTTCATCACTAATGCCAGTGCACCATATCGAAGAAGCCACTATGCATCAAGGTTGACTCTCGTCACAATTTGTCAGAAAGAAAACCATCTCGCTACTTGCAACAGCTCCCCAAAAGACACCTAATCACAAAACTAGCAATAATATTATCATTTCATCTGAGTGAACAGTGCTAATGCTAAGAAAGAGAAATTAAAAGACTGTAATAGTACTGTCTGGGACTTCTGCCATAACAATCTTACAATGCCATTATCTGAATTAGTTGTATGCTCTTGTGTGGTATACTGTGTTCAGATCTGATCAGCCCATTGAAAAAAAAAGGTGATTGCAGAAACTGAGGGGGTTCAGAGATGGACAACAAAAATTATTGACATGGAAAATCTCTTATATGGGGAGAGATTGAAAGGACTGGGGCTGCTTACCATAGAGAGAAGACATGATTAAAGTATGCAAAGTAATGAGTGGTATAGAGAAGGTAGACTGGAAATGTTCTTATATGATGTGAAAAATTCACATACAAGAGACAAAGGTACACATTTTAACACAAAGCAAAATTAGCTTGTGGAATTCATTGCCACAAAATATCACAGTTGCCAAGAGGCACTGGATCCTCAGAAAGGATTGGCCATTTATATTGATAACAAGAACTTTTAGAATTACAACAGTTTAAAAAACAAAAACAAAAGTTTCAGAAGAATTACCAAATTTCCTGCATTATGGCACAAGTCAACTTCTAACTATTGTGGGTTAGGAAAAAAATTTTCCTTGGTCAGGATATTCCATAATTGCCTCCACTATGGTTTCTTCCACCTTCCTTTGAAGCAGATGGTACCTAGGAGTGCTGGCGACAGGATAGTGGATTAGAGGGAATACTGGTCTGATCCAATATGGCAATTTCTATGCTCCTATGAAATTGCTATTTGGGATTTGACTCTGTGTTCACTGAAGTATATGGCAAAGCTACCAATAGCTTCAAGGTTGCAGGAAATGTTGCATACATAGATATTTACCCACATACATATTCAGGGTTTTTTGCTTTCTCTTTGAAAAACTCGGTCTTTAAGACTAAGAATTGCTATCTAAATCATGAGTGTAATAAGCACATAATTGGTTTTCCATTCCTTGCACTTATTTATTAGTAGTACCTGACATTATTTTAATAAGGCATCTAAGTGAAAATTTATCCCAAAAGTATGTGTATGTATGAGTCTCATAATTATCTGCTCACATTAACAAGCACGCTGACAATTTTTTATTTAGCAACATGAGTGAAGCCCTTGAGCCCTGCCAACAGTGTTTTTCTGTTAATTAAAGTGAGACTTTCCCACCCGGCTTTTTGCTCCTAGTAGACAGCGGAGAGTCTTGCACATCTTTCAAGGAGGTAATGAGATGGAAATGTAAGACCAACAGGTCACAAGCAAGAACACATGTTTTTCATAAAGTCAATGGAAAGGTTAGGGTCCTAAGTCACACAGGATGAGAAATGTTTTTAAATTAACTATCATAAATAAGCCTCCAAAACATTATTTGGTTGGCTTGATTTTTTTGGATGCAAGCCACTTAGTTCTAAAATGCTGGGCTTCATCCTGCAGCATGATCAACCCACTTTATGCTGCTCAAGGTGGCAGAAACAATCTCTGAGCAATAACCCAGTGAGAGGTTCTCCCCAGGTGACAGAGATCCTTTATGACAGCTCTCTGCTAGCTCCCCTCCTAGTACAGGGGACATGTCAGGCGAGGGAAGGGATCTTCCAGGTGCACTCTGGAAGGAAGGAGAGAAAGCAGCTGAGACCCACCACATTTTACCTATTCTCCACTGCTGGTGTCCTCTAAGGGTTGCTTTATGGCAAGGGACAGGCCTTGAAAATGTGTGTGTGCGTGTACATATGTATACATGAATATATATAAAGAAGATGGAACAGTTTCCATAAAAGTCCCGTTTTCTAATTCTCGTAACTCCTCAAAACATTTACCTTGAGAGTTGACATTATCCATGCTTAGTTTCTGCTTTAAGGATAAGTTGTAATAATAAAGTAATGTGCCTTTGCACTTTTTTGGGGAAGGAGGTTGGGTTATTAGCAGGGGTGGATGGTAGAGGAAGTAAAACTTTCTGGCTATGTCTCTACTTCCCTGCAGCTCAGACTGAATAGCAGTGTACACCAAAGTGCTGCACTATAACTCCCGTGTGGACTGTTTGAAGAGGAGGATTATATGAATGTGAACAAGGAACCTTTTAGTTTGCACCTTCAGCATTCACATGAGGAAATTACAGAGCAGCATTTTGGGGTGTGTGCACTGCTATTGACACCCCTGTACTCCAAACTGCAGGGCATCATAGATGAGCCCTCTGTCAATGGGAGCTCTGGGTTCCTAACTTTGAAAATCAGGCCACTTGTTCAGATGCCTAAATATGAATTTAGGTGCCTAACTTTAAACACTTGTACTTCAAAATGTTGTGCTATATCAGGGATCGGCAACCTTTGGCACGCAGCCCGCCAGGGTAAGCTCCCTGGCGGATCAGGCCGGTTTGTTTTGGATAGCTAAAATTAAGTCTTCCACTTGATCTCTACATTTTCCTGTGCAAGACCAAGACACAATACAGCAAGTCAGATGTGGGCTCTGATTTATTTCAGATTTGATCATTTAAATAAGATCTTTAATGTGACTTCAGCAGGGTTTTCTTTACCCTTAATAGATGTGTGTTACATCATTATCTCTTTAGAAGACTGGGATCTATTAGTGGCCTGTGTTTTTCTCATTATATGGTCCATTGTATGAGCTAACCACAGCTTTTTTATGGTCTTTCTTTCTCTATCATCTTCTTAAGTTGTCTATCTCATGTTCAGAGCTATTGTTCTGAGCTGCTTAGACCAGTAACAGGTAGAGATTGAAACAGTGGAGTGTGAGAACTGAGGGCAGAAGATGATGCTGACAGAAAGCCCGGAAGTAATGTTGTAAGTACTGCTGGAGCCAAACCATTTTCACTGAGCAGATAATATGCATTTTTAGCAACTGTGTGAGTAGATATGTATTGACAGGGACCCACAGATTTCTTCTATGCTTCCCTGTGATGTTGCACTCCATATGTTTTATGGAAATATGCTTATGAGTGTGAATATGATGTAACTGGAATATGTTTTATGCAAAAGGTCTCTTGTAAGATATCATAACAAAGGTTATAACCTACTGAATATATTCCTCATATTTGTATGTATGTATCATTCTTGCATCTGAGGCTAGAAATATGAAGTATAACTCTGAGGTCCTATTGTAATTATGCAAAGTGTGGGCCATTAATGATGGCTTAGAATCTTGATGGCTCCCATTGATTAGGACAACTGGTTGTGAATGGGTGTATTTACCTGCAAGCCTTTCTGTGTATTTACCTGCAGGCCAGCCCATGGGTAATGAGGAATGAGGTCTCACAGGACATGTGACCATGTCACATGATACTGGAATCCATCTTAAATCTGGTACTTTTCCATTTAGAAGGAGCGGTGGGGACCCAGAGAGACAAAAGATTCCCACCTTGTGCCAAAGTTATAAAAGGGGGTGGAACAGAACAAAGGGAGGCTGCAGTCATGAGAAAGCCCCTGCTTTCCGCCTATGATGTCTGCTAGAACTAACAAGGACTGTACCAGGGGAAAAGATTGGGCCAAGACTAGGAAGGAGTCTAGTCTGTGAAAGGTTTCAGAGTAGCAGCCGTGTTAGTCTATATCCGCAAAAAGAAAAGGAGTTCTTGTGGCACCTTAGAGACTAACAAATTTATTTGAGCATAAGCTTTTGTGAGCTACAGCTCACTTCATTGGATGATGAAAGTATTCTTGTCAGCAAGTTAAGGAAGTATGGGCTGGATGAATGCACTATAAGGTGGGTAGAAAGCTGGCTAGATTGTCGGGCTCAACGGGTAGTGATCAATGGCTCCATGTCTAGGGGCACTCCATTTGATACCGGCTGCCAACAAGGGTCGGTCCTGGGGCCGGTTTTGTTCAATATCTTCATAAATGATCTGGAGGATGGTGTGGATTGCACTCTCAGCAAATTTGCGGATGATACTAAACTGGGAGGAGTGGTAGATACGCTGGAGGGGAGGGATAGGATACAGAAGGACCTAGACAAATTGGAGGATTGGGTCAAAAGAAATCTGATGAGGTTCAATAAGGATAAGTGCAGGGTCCTGCACTTAGGATGGAAGAATCCAATGCACCGCTACAGACTAGGGGCCGAATGGCTAGGCAGCAGTTCTGCAGAAAAGGACCTAGGGGTGACAGTGGACGAGAAGCTGGATATGAGTCAGCAGTGTGCCCTTGTTGACAAGAAGGCCAATGGCATTTTGGGATGTATAAGTAGGGGCATAGCGAGCAGATCGAGGGACGTAATCGTCCCCCTCTATTCGACATTGGTGAGGCCTCATCTGGAGTACTGTGTCCAGTTTTGGGCCCCACACTACAAGAAGGATGTGGATAAATTGGAGAGAGTCCAGCGAAGGGCAACAAAAATGATTAGGGGTCTAGAACACATGACTTATGAGGAGAGGCTGAGGGAGCTGGGATTGTTTAGCCTGCAGAAGAGAAGAATGAGGGGGGATTTGATAGCTGCTTTCAACTACCTGAAAGGGGGTTCCAAAGAGGATGGCTCTAGACTGTTCTCAATGGTAGCAGATGACAGAACGAGGAGTAATGGTCTCAAGTTGCAGTGGGGGAGGTTTAGATTGGATATTAGGAAAAACTTTTTCACTAAGAGGGTGGTGAAACACTGGAATGCATTACCTAGGGAGGTGGTAGAATCTCCTTCCTTAGAGGTTTTTAAGGTCAGGCTTGACAAAGCCCTGGCTGGGATGATTTAACTGGGAATTGGTCCTGCTTCGAGCAGGGTGTTGGACTAGATGACCTTCAGGGGTCCCTTCCAACCCTGATATTCTATGATTCTATGAATCTGGATGAATTGGAACATCTCTGAGGGTGAGATATTGTCTGTAATCAGTTCTTAATGTATTAGGCTTAGACTTGCATGTTTTTGCTTTATTTTGCTTACACACTTACTTTGTTCTGTCTGTTATTACTTGAAACCACTTAAATCCTATTTTTTATACTTAATAATATCACTTTTGTTTATTAATTAGCCCAGAGTAAGTGATTAATACCTGGGGAAGCAAACAGCTATGCATATCTCTCTATCACTGTGATAGAGGCAGACTATTTATTATTTTACCCTGTATAAGCTTTATACAGAGTAAAACGGATTTATTTGGGGTTTGGATCCCATTGGGAACTGGGAGTCTGGATGCTGGAGATCGCTGACCTGCTGAGCAGTTTTTGGTGAAAAACTGCAGCTTTCAGGGCGTGGACCAGACCTGAGTCTTTGTTGCAGCAGGCTAGTGTGTCTGGCTCAACAAGGCAGGGTTCTGGAAGTCCCAAGCTGGAAGGGAAAACAGGCTCAGAGGTCACTTCAGCACGTCAGGTGACAGTCCCAAGGGGGTTTCTGTGACCAAACCCATCACATTCCCCAAGAAAATTTTATCTTTAAACCATAAAATGCATTAATCAAATAATATTGAAGATGTAAGGCTGGATTTAGTGGCATGATACATCTGGTGTAAATTTGTCCATAAAAGCAGTATAGACAGCCCCAAAAGTTTACCCCAGTGAAAGGGTTATCCTTTACTCCTACAACCAGCACAAGGATGCCTATACTACTTCCTATCCCAGCTGCCAGAACATCAGGGAAAATTAGAAATGGCCAGGATCCACACACATTGGTACTCAACCTTATTTTCACCTCTATGAGCCTATTTGCAGACAGAATAAGTTAGTTAGGACATCTTTGGTGCACTCTGACTCAGTGCAAAGGGACCAGACATTTTAAGACTGGTTAAATTGTCCATCTTCAATTCATCTGGGGTGCTCATCAGTGTTCCCTCTAATTTTTCTCACGCAAATGTGTAACATCACCTCCATATTGGTGCACATAACAAAATTAATGTGGCAGAGGTGGGGCCGAGAGGTTTGGAGTGTGGGAGAGTGAGGGCTCCGGCTGGGGGGTGTGGGCTCAAGGGTGGGGCCAGGGATGGGGGCTTAGGGCTGGGGCAGAGGGTTGGGGTTCGAGAGGGGGGTGAGGGCTCTGGCTGAGGGTGCGGGCACTGGGGTGGGGACAGGGATGAGGGGTTTGGGGTGCAGGCTGCTCTGGGGCTACGGCTCTCTCTCCCCACAGCAGCACGTGAGCTGGGGGAGGAGAGGTGCCTCTCTCGACTGTGGCAGGACTGTGGCTGGGGCCGCAGGTTAGGCATCTCTCCTCTGGCCACAGCAGGCCTGGGCCGAGGCTGTGTTAGGGCCTCAGGAGAGGCACCACTCCCCCAGCTGCGGCAGGGCTGGGCCGGAGCTGGGTTTGGGACAGGGCAGGGGAGTCTCTTCCCCAGCCGTGGCATCGCTCCCCTCCACAGCCCTGAGCGTCTGCACGGTGCTTAATAGGGTGCTTTGCAGCCACACAGCTCAGAGGGAACTTAGGTGTTCATATAGGCGAATGAAGCCATGACTTAAATTTAAACCAGATAATACCATAAAAAAGACTATATATTTTCTAGAAGAAAATTATCAGGGGTAGGAGAATGCCATTTGTTCCCATGCAGCAGAGTGCAAAGCAGGTCCTGGGTACAGCTTGGGAAATCTGTGGAGCAATGATAATTTACTGCCCTAGGCACAGTAGGGGTTTGTTTGTTTGTAAATTCTCTTTCCTGTCAGGCTTATCCCTACCATGGATTTCAAAATGTTGGTTGACTTCTGAATCTCTTTAGTATGAGACTGAAGAATGGAGAGTAGACCTGGCCAATTAGGGGAATTCTAGAAGCTCAGGGATGTTTTAGCAACTCTCACTGGCAGAATGGAGTCTGTCTGGGCACAGATAACCCATCAATGCATTTAACCCAACACCAAGACTGACATCCTTGTCACTCATGCATACACAGTCTCATGGGGGTGAAAATTCAAAGGAGATACATCTCAGAAAGTATGTGTTCCATGCCTGACAAATGCTCTGTGTGCAGAATCCTCATCAGCGTGTTTAGCTTCCAAATGTAAATGTCATGCTCTTGTACAGTCTCACTTCCTTCGATGTTTCAACATTATCCCATGTCTTGTGTACAGAGACTCATTAACTCTTCAAGCACAAATGTTAGGCACCTGGTTTTCTGTTCTGGCTGAGCTCTTCTCAACACAAGAACATAAAAGTGTGTGTCGGTGGGGGAGGTGTCTTTCTGCCTACTTTACTCAGGATGAACAGTTACTCCCATTGACATAAACTAGCATAGAGAGAGGAAAGACATGGGAACTGATTCTCCACTTCTCTGCATCTGGTGCAGCCACTGCCATCAGTGGAAAGTGGGTGTAAAATAGAGCTGTTCAAAAACTGCTCTATTTTTCAAATTTGAAAAATATTTTTGAAAAAAAATTCATTGAAATTCTTTCCAGGCTTCTTTCTTTTTTCGTTGTTTCATTTTTCAACCATCTTCTAGAGTGGCTGCAATTTTACAATAATTCAAAATTTTGACAAAATTTAATTTTTTGCTGAATTTTCCACTGGCTTTAGAGTAAGCACAAGCAAATGGGAACACTAGCATTTTACACTCACTACATCTGTTACAAGATACAGAATCTGATTTTCTCCTGTCTTGTCACTCCACAATATAGTGGAGAATCATAATGCAATCTCAGTTGGACTGACAACTCTTGTCAAATGAACATACTAAGTAGTAGTCTGCAAAAGTGAAGCTTGACACGAGGGGTATAAGTACCACAATTTGATGTTTATACAGACATCAACTGATTCATTGCTCCCTGACCATAGCTTGCTATAGTCTTGGATGCAAATGGACATAAATTTAGCATTTAGTTAGTAAAAGGCCTCCTGAAGATTTAAAAACACTCTTCACCATAAGCAACATTAGCTCAGGAAAGTTTAAAACTGTATACTGTCATACATTTGACATACATCTGTCTGCAATTCTTGCTCAGGAAAAATATTGATTTGATTAGGAGTGTTGCTTAAATAAGGATTGCAGATTTGGGCCCTTGATGGTCACCCGTGAATACCAAGAATAGAAAGAAAATTTCCCAAATTATGTCACCATGTTGGGCCAGACGCTGACACTACAGATGCTGGTTCTTTGGATGTGGAATAAGATGTTGTGCAAAATGAGTGTCTGAGCAGGAGACCCTTAATTATGAAATGATCAGAGCAGATAGTGAAAATAATTATTCACACAAAATTATTGATGCTTCACAGAAAAAAAAAGAATAAATTATTTGACAGATCTTGTTCTGCCACCTGTATCTGCTTTACTAGTACCAAAAAGTTATTTGTGAATAATTTATTTGACAATTGACAGAAAATGACATGGAATAATCTATGCATGAATATTATTCACAGGAGAAAGCTCTTTATCATAACAAAGTGTCTGTGTAGGAATCATTCTGCAGGAGTCTCTCTCTCCTTCCAGTTATTATTGAGGGAGAATAACCTCTATATTTTGGGAGAGGATTCAGTAAGTGCTATTCTCTAAATCAATAAGAGAAAAATTCTTCAAGGCACAGTCCATAGAAATGTGAGAGAAATGCTGTGAGATTGATTGCTAGGGGCTTGAATGGATGACAATGGGTAAGAACAGATTTACTTATTCTTCCAGTAAATATATATATATAATATATATATGTATATATATTATATATATATAATCATGTAAGTTGCAATCAGAGATGGCTTAAATGCTTTTTAAAAATGTTTGAATAAATCATAAAACAAGACAAAAATATATAATAAAATGACATGCCAAGGGGTCCTTTATAAAATCCTCAGTGATCATGAAAGATGTTGTACGGTAATGGCCTGGTTTTCAGAAGTGCTGAGCACCTGCAAATCCCTTTGAAACCAGTGGGAAGCTGCAGGAACTTGGAGCCTTTTAAAATAGGCCATAAATCTTTACAGTTCTGTCTGCACATCTGCACTGCCATCTTTCTGATGGACTCACACCTTATACATTCTTAGATCAATAGTATCACATTTCTAGCAAATTCACTTGAAATTTGTATTTAGTTGTGAAATTCACATGATAGTTGAAGATATATTTAGCTTCTTAATTATGTCCTATTAACAATTGGCCTGAATTCATGTGTGTCATATATATCTCAGTATGCAAGTATTGATTTGTTGAGTAATGGTATTCAGATCAGATTTTGGTACTTTATTTTACCAAGATCTCCGCATGTAAGGGTTAATGATTTTCTGCACTGATAGTTTTATTGCATCATGACATAAAACGGCCCCCTTTTTATGGCTTGTGCCAAACCAGTGTCACTCAGACCATGAGAGCTGTTGAGCAGCACTAGCTGCAACAGCCAAGGAATTTAAGGTACCATCTGCAACAGTCTAAGTTTGTATTGGATGCCATTTTGGATTTTGCAGTCCAGAACCACTGTATGCTGCATTTTCCCCATATTACATAATGCGGATTACAGAATGCTGACAGCGTCATTAGCTTTTCTGTTTGCTCCACCCACAATATGGTGCACCAAGAACTCTTTGCTGCAATCTCATGTCAGAATGTAAATCTCCCTCATCCTGAAGAATTTTCTATTTTCTATCTATTTTCTATCTATACTATAATATAGCCTCCTATTTGAAATCTTAGATGAAACAGCATCATCCAGTGGATAGAGTACTGGACTGAGACTCCAGAAACCTGGATTCTATTCTCAGCTCTGTCACTGACTTGCTTTGTGACACTGTTTCTCTTTCACTACCTACCCTTTTCTACCTTCTCTGTTTAGAGTAAAAAGAAAAGGAGGACTTGTGGCACCTTAGAGACTAACCAATTTATTTGAGCATGAGCTTTCGTGAGCTACAGCTCACTTCAGTCTGTTTAGAGTGTAAGTAGGAGTGGTCAAAAATTTTCTGTTGAAACTGGGTTTTGTGTTTGTTTGGTTTTTTTTACACCAGTGCAATGTATAGAACTGCAGTGGTGCAGCTACATCTAGGGCCAGCCTTAGTTGTTTTGCAGCCCAGGGAGGAAAATGTTTTGGTGCCTGCAAGTGGCTGAGCCAAAAAAGCCCCGCAAACAAACAAAAAGCAGAGAGGAGCAACTAAGTGATGTGGCACCTCTTCTCCCCCAATTCCCCACTGATATGGCATCCTCAGATGCTGTCGGCCAGGGCAACTACCCTGATCTCCTGCCTCTAGTGCCAGCTCTAGAAACATCACTGTAGCTAGAAACAGAAAAGTTTCTTCCAAGTAATCCAAATTCTTCCAAGTAATCTTTATCTGCCCTCTGCTCAAGCAGTGTGCTCTGCTGTTAATACAGAATGCAGTTGCTTATGTGGGGATGATTTGGTGTGGTCTGTCTTATTTCGTCCTAATATTTCTTATATATTTGAATCTAATCTATTGATGTACTTATCTGAGTGTCTAAGAAGAAGCATAGTATTAAAAACTAGAGCTGACCAGAGAATGACAATTCCATGTCACCACAACTTTTCAGGTTTTGAAATTTGTCTTTGTTCAGCACTGGAAAGAAAACAAAACCTTTCAAACATTTTCACAAACCAGCATTTTCTCAAAACAACTCTTTTCACTCGAGAGGGTCCAGGTTTCTGGTTCTGCATGCTCTCTGTCTAGTCAGAAGGGACCAGAGCACTCTGGACCTCAGAGATCTTCCAAACACAGACTTAGTCAAAATCGATACATCTTCAGGTGAAATTGTAGTTACTGTTCTATGCCAGCAACATGAAAGAAGATATGTCTTCATGAAACATATTGACTTCGATGACACACACCATGCTGAAGAAAGTACATTTTGTCAAAAGCATGCTGACCAGCTCTTAATAAGAACAATGGGCCAGGCCTAGGCCCCACATTCTGATCCCTTTGTACCACTCCATTGGTGCAGTGGGGTTATAAAGCTGCCTTAACCAGACAGCGAAGGATTCCCTAGCATGGGAAATCACCAGGTGGTACAGAGCTGATCTTCCCAACGTAGCTAGGTTTCCACAACCTCCTCCTTCAGCCCCCAGTGGCGAGGGTATGTCAAGGGTGTGGTCAGTGAAGGAAGAGTAACTAAAGTGCTGTTGTTCTCCAACTCATCTTTGAATGGCATCATGTCCCGTTAAGGGGTCACTACCCATGGCTTAGAGCAGTCCTGTGGCTGGCCAAAATGGACCCCAAGTGTCCCCTAGATAAGATGAGCACAAAGGTATATATATTCAGTTTTGCCTCCTCTTCCTCAAGTCCTACACTGACTATAGATTTCTTAGACCTAAAGATTGGGTTCAATTTATAATTTTGCAAGTTGATGTCTGTGAGACACAGATCGTATCATCAGACATATATATTATGAGATGCCTTTAGATTGCTGTAACTTTAAATGGAACTCTTCATAAGTCATAGTGTTAAACTCACACATCTCTGACCTGAATATATTTCTGATGATTTGGGAACATGAAAAGGTGTTTGATTATAAAAGTGCTGAGTGCTTGATTGGTATAAAATTTAGTGAAATGGTACCTTGTGAGTGAAAAAATTATTTTATGTTCCTAAAATAAATCGAGGTTGTTGGAATCATGTAGATATGAATTGCATAGTGCTCCTGGAATTAGAATTTTAAACTTTATTTAGCTTCTGTGGCTGTTTTATCAATGCTGAATAAAGCACATTTACCCATTGGTTTTAATTAAAAATAACCTCACAATAATGCTTCTGCAACTGCTCTGTAAGGAGCTGTTAATGAACACATCTCAAATGCAGAAAGCCATTTTCTGATCTAGAAACTCTTTTTCCAGCCAAAGAATAAAAATAAATTAATAGATACATCATATGCAGAGTTTCTTAAAAAAGGCATTTGTGGTCTCTTTTGCATCTCAATTCCGACTCCTGATGAGGGTTTTGTCTTTTATTCACCATTAGAAGCTCCCCATGTTGCCTTCATATTGTACGCAAAGCTTTTTTTTTTTTTTTTTAATGTAATGGCAGGCATTTCTAAGTGCAGCTTTCAGAGACACATTTGCCTTAATTCATTTAATTAATTATAGTTGTCAATATTCTCTGGGCTTTTATAACTGAACTTTTTAGGGATTGCATTTATTCAAATGTATTTACATAATCTTTTTGTAATAGATTAGCTAGATTTAACCAACATCACCATTCCATTTGACCTATCACATAAAAATAAAAATTTATATTTAAAACAGCTTTTTTATATAAGGCCCCACTTCCAATCTCACTTACATTAGTTTAACTCCAGACTAATTCTATTAACTTCAGTGGAATTATTCCTGATTTACACTGTTGTAAATAAAATCAGAATCAAGCCCTAAGAAAGACAAGACAAACTTTAATCTTACTTAGTCACACTGATTTAAATACTGTCTGAATAAGCTTCAGCTCAAATATCTTAAAAGCATGAGGTCAGGTCTTCTACTAATGTACATTTATACCAGCAAAGGATCTGGTCCATATTGTCTAGCAGGAAAAGACCATTAATTTCCATTGAGACAGATGTACAAATTGTACCTCAAGTGACAAATGTCAGAATGATTTCAGGCACAAGGTCAAACAGGGTCTGTGCCTACGGATTTCTTAAACTGGAGGAGATAAAATCTCAAAAATGTAAAAAATGAGCTTTCTGCTATGAAGAGTTTAAAATTCCTTAGTGGTTTAATATAGACAGTGCTATTCATATCTCACTCTACCAATGAATCCCACTAAAAATTCTCCTTGTCCAAACTTTAAAATTATTAATTGAAATAAGACTAATTAAGAACATGAGATAAGCCCACAAAAGCCTGAAAATTCAGAGGTAAAGCTGAACTTCCCAACTCCCCCTGTCGTGACTATATTTTACTGGTGCACAGATAAGGCCATACATTGACCTCAGTGTATATGCTCAACTCCCACTGACATCAGTGGAAGTTCTTCCACTGAGGAGATATGCCCCCAACTACATGAGTAATCACCTGCAGCATTGTTTGTAGACTTTTGCTATTCCTGGACGCAAAAACATAAGGTATAGATGTGTTTTTATAACCTTAATCACCGAATGCACTGTGATTTGAATATATTTTTGCAGTTACACTTTCTTTTTATATTCACAACTAAGTTAATTAACAAAAGAAAATCCTCTCTTGGCAGCATATACTATGGGAGTTGACACACTAGATTACTAGGTAATTCAGTGTTTGGGCTCTAGATCTGATATGTACATATTTACAAAATTGTAAAAATGCTTGTTAATATTTAACCAGTAGATCTTGTGAAGGACATGGTGCTAATAATTCATGAATACTGTATGGTGATTGGGATTGTTACCATATGACTATATTAAGTCATTGGGCTGTTTATAGTGTGAATATGTCAGTTTAGTTTAATAGCAGGAGGTTAGGAAATAGGAAGGGGGGAGGGATAGTTCAGAGGTTTGAGCATTGGCCTGCTAAACCCAGGGTTGTGAGTTCAATCCCTGAGGGGGCCATTGGGGATCTGGGGCAAAAATTGGCAAAAATTCTATGATATTCTAAGGCTTCCAATACAGGGGATGATAAACCTTCACTAAAACAGTCACATGTGTAGCCTTTCCATTGTTCTAGAACACTCTTTCTCTTATGTTATTCCTACTGTTAAGATGAAACAATACTTTGATTTAAGAAGGCTGTTTTGTGTCATTAAGCCACTTGGACACAAACAGTCAGAGGGAATAACCACAGGTACACAAATCCTGTTGCACCTGCTGGGTATGCTCAGTTGACCCACAGGGTACTCTAGTTCAGGACCTGGTCTAAGAATGTGAGAATACTGTAACACCTAGGTACAGCTAGTCCTGTAACTGTGACAGACCTGTAGCTTTCTTGACTTCAGTAGGGCTGCACTGATTTACACCAGCTGTGGTTCTTGGCCTACATCTGTATTTAGGAACTTTCTTAAACTTGATTAACTCTATAATAACATTGGAGGGCTCATTTCAATGTAGTCATGGACACTGCTCTTAGAGCTGTTTTGTGCAATAAACAATATTAGCTAGAAAGATACTTTCATGTATGCTACCTACCTTCCAAATGTTAAGTACCTATAAATTATCTTTATTACTTAAAAATGTAAGTTATCTGAGCTACATGCATACAAACTTTTATTGTCTAACATCTAGTGTGTATATATATATATATATGTATGAGTAAATCAGGGGGCAGAAAAGTTTTGACTGCATTGCCTAACATTACGATCTCCAAGTTGAAAACTTAATATCCCAAGTTCTAGCCCCAAAGGAATTTTTATGACCAATTAAAACTTGAGAAGACATGCGTTGATTATAAAGGTTGATATTCTTGTTCTTACCACTAGGATTATGAATAGTACCACAGTAACTAACATATGGATTGCTAGCTTTATTAAATCCAAATTATTAACATCCTCGCTATAGAAATTTTACTAAAGCACAGTGTGTAGAAGACAAAATTTAAAAATCCAAAACTTTAGAGCAAATGTTGAATATAAAATATCCAATGATATCTAGAATAGAAGGATCAGTTATTTCTTAAGAGAAGCATAGAATTTAGTGCAATGCTTGACTTCTAACTGACTCTAGTACTTAAAAATCTATGAAAATGATTATGGATTCTAATATCAGTGGTAAAATAAAAAAAAGTGGCTTCAGGGAACATGATAATAAAAGCAGATTGAATTGTCATGCACTAATTATCTCCTTGTAAAAGCACTGATCAGTAACACAGACCTACAGGACCAAGGATCAAAGACAGAAATGTTATAATTGAGATACCAGTATAACTTCTCTCTTTTGCATCTTTTTTTCCCAGTTGAGAGTAGTCCTAGTTGTTGTGCCTATGTATGGTACCACATATGGTAAAATCACCCATTTTCTACTACTAGTGTCCTTAGCAAGATATTATAATAATTACTGTGAAAGGTCTTGATTAAAGCTGGTAAAAAATAAATCCGATAGAACATTTTTCCACCAGAAAAATGCCATTTCTCTGAAATCAAAACTTCCTGGAGAAGTGTATTGATATTGACAAAATGTATTTAAAAAAAAAAGGAAAAAAAGCATTTTGATAAGGTTGAAATGTTCTAGTTTGACATTTTCAGAATTGAATGCTTTTGATTTTGAAGTTACTTTTCATTTCAAATTTTATTTTTATTATATTTTTTTTAATTAAAATGTTGAAATGTTGAAAATACACATTTTGATGTTATCAGAACAATGTTTCAAATGACATGAAATAGAATCTTTTCTGAAATTTTATTTCACAGGGCAATTTTTTTTTTTGTTCATTCTGATTCGGAGTGAAAACAAATTTAGAAATTATAGAATTTCCCACAAACTGGAAAAGTCCACACGTTTCTATTCACTGGGTATCACAAGGTAGTGTTGCAGAGCATTTCTGCTTTGGTTTAGTGAAAATATACTTTTTGGTTTATGAAATACAAGTCTTGTGATACAACAGTTTTATATGATTATGTTTAACATGGTTGAAGATTTTATTATCTGTTTAAAAATGTGTATTACTTAATCATAAGAAAATGCAAGAGCTCTTTTTGGGCAGTTCGAAGCTGGAAGAAACACAGCATGAGCTGAGAAGAGTTATTGAAAGAGCATTGTAGCCAGCCACAAACACCAGCTGAGCACTCTTTATTTTTATACCTAAGGCATAAAAGTCCCTGGGTTTGAGGTTGAGCAGTACAAGTAGAACCTCTTTTACAAACTAATTGGAGATTGAGCAGTTCATAAAATTGAACATCTCAAAATTACAATTGTTACTGAGCATAAATTGCAGTGTGGAGCACTGCATTAATTTCTTCTTGTCTTAGAATTTAAGGACAGAAGAGACCACCTCGTCTGACCTCCTGTATATCACATCCCACCAATACCACCCAGCACTGGTCCCCGAATGCAACAACAGAATTTAGACCAAGGTATTACAGTCCTCAGAAGATTAAACTATTATATGCCTCAGGCAGCGCATAGGAGGGACTGAGGTGCCCCAATTCCTGAGGCCTTTAGAGTGGCAGGAAATAGATTAAGTGAGAGATACCCAGATGATCCCAACAAATGACCCGCATGCCACGCTGTGAGGAAAGTGAAACAAACCCAAAGTCACTGCCAGTCCGACTTAGGGAAAAATTTCTTCCTCGCCCTTCAAACTACTGCAAAGTGATGCATGCTAATGTACTGAGGGCATCAGACTGTGAAGATGTCAAGGTATGTCGACTTACTCTTCATCAGCATCACTTTTGTGATGTGATTTCTCCCTCTGAGTCAGGAAAAAGGTTTGTTGAAGTGACTGGTGTTCGTAAAATCGAGGTTCTCCTGTACAGCTGAATTTTGGATTCATTCTTTAGAGGATTCTAGAACTGTAGGATTCAGAAACTGGAGGCATCAAAGAAGTTTCAGGAACCTGAGGAACTGGAAAACAAGATGTTTCTAGACACAGAGGCTATACTATGCCCTGAAAATAATCACAGATCTCTCCAAGACGAGACTGAAAATGCTGGAATTTATGTATATCAACAAGCAGAGCTTATATCTGCAGTAGACCTGGTGTGTTCCAGGAGAAAACACCTGTATTAAGAAGTTTAACTGAGAATTTTCACCTTCAACTCTTTTCTAGTTACTTAAGTTCAAGTTGAAGGTGCAGCTTTCCTTTTGGGCATTTTGTTGTTGCTGTTAAAAAAGGATACATATATGCTACCATAGAGAGAATCCTACAAATAGGAGAAGTCATAAAACTTAAAAATACCTTTAAGAAACTCTGAAAAGGGCATACATCTCCCCATGCAGCCAACCTCTGGCCTTTCCTCACCTTCTTTGGGAGGGCATCATGTGCCTTTAGCAAGTAAAGGCCTGATCCTGAGTGGTGCTGAGCACCTCCAATCCTCATTTAAGTCAATGGGAGTTGTAGGTGCTCAGCAGCTTACAGGATCAGACCCTAATTAAGGAGGAGTGCCTTATGTGTGCCATTCAAGAGCACAAGGAGGCTCCTTTCTCTGTTTCTCCCCTTCCCATACACACACACACACACACACACACACACTGCATACTTGTGTAACAGGTAGCTAGACCTAGCTCTTAATGAGTAGTTTTCTTTCATTCTTGTTATAACATCCTTGAGAAAGAGACTTTCTTAACAATGTATTTTTTGAAAAGTGTCCCTTCAATTCATGCTGTTCCATCACATTCATAACGATTAGAATTGTGTGAGAACAGTATCAGGTGAGATTAGGCAAGAGTGAGCTGATACAACCTGCAGGACTGAGTTTTGCTTGGTTTAATTTTGGATTTAATTCACTTGATAATGATCATCTGTCATAAATATAAAGGGAAGGGTAAACCCCTTTGAAATCCCTCCTGAACAGGGGAAAGCTCCTCTCACCTGTAAAGGGTTAAGAAGCTAAAGGTAACCTCGCTGGCACCTGACCAAAATGACCAATGAGGAGACAAGATACTTTCAAAAGCTGGGAGGAGGGAGAGAAACAAAGGGTCTGTGTGTCTGTCTATATGCTGGTTTCTGCCTGGGATAGACCAGGAATGGAGTCTTAGAACTTTTAGTAAGTAATCTAGCTAGGTATGTGTTAGATTATGATTTCTTTAAATGGCTGAGAAAAGAATTGTGCTGAATAGAATAACTATTTCTGTCTGTGTATCTTTTTTGTAACTTAAGGTTTTGCCTAGAGGGGTTCTCTATGTTTTTGAATCTAATTACCCTGTAAGATATCTACCATCCTGATTTTACAGTGGGGATTTCTTTATTTCTATTTACTTCTATTTTTATTAAAAGTCTTCTTGTAAGAAAACGGAATGCTTTTTCATTGTTCTCAGATCCAAGGGTTTGGGTCTGTGGTCACCTATGCAAATTGGTGAGGCTTTTTTATCCAACATTTCCCAGGAAAGGGGGGGTGCAAGTGTTGGGAGGATTGTTCATTGTTCTTAAGATCCAAAGGTCTAGGTCTGTAGTCACCTAGGCAAATTGGTGAGGCTTTTTACCAAACCTTGTCCAGGAAGTGGGGTGCAAGGTTTTGGGAAGTATTTTGGGGGGAAAGATGCGTCCAAACAGCTCTTCCCCAGTAACCAGTATTAGTTTGGTGGTGGTAGCGGCTAATCCCAAGGACGACGGGTGGAATATTTTGTACCTTGGGGAAGTTTTGACCTAAGCTGGTAAAGATAAGCTTAGGAGGTTTTTCATGCAGGTCCCCACATCTGTACCCTAGAGTTCAGAGTGGGGGAGGAACCTTGACATCATCACTTGGAAAAAAGCTAAAGAAACCCTTTTAAACAATGGTGCATACAGTGTCATATGCTACATTCCTTGAGTAGGGCATCAATCAAAGTCCTTTGGGGTAGAGTTGTGCGTGCCCTTCCAAACTAGCTTCAAAAGGGGATTAGAAATTTCATTGTAATAACTGCTTCACAAGGGTATGCAGCCTCAGCAGCTTGAACAAGCTCGCATCTGAAGAACACATCTTATTGTAAAACTACTGCCAAGATTCAGGTCAGGGGGAGTCATAACTGTTCACGTGTAGTTACCATGAAGTAATTTAGATAAGAATATCAGTACACAGAAATGAGCTAGACCAGCAAGAATTGAAAGGACCCATTTCAATGTTTGCATTGTTTAGAGAGTTACATTATTTTAACAATGCAATGAGAGTACTCCTGCAGTAAGGTATTGCTCAATGTCAGGGTAATGGAAGTCAGGCCCTATGGGAGTAATGCGGCTTTGTGGATCCTGTTTGAATTTGAATGGAGACTGATTATGACAGTGTTTCAGTTCAAATCACACAGCTGACATCCCTCTACTTTGGGCTGTGCCTAGTTTTGATTCCTATACAAATATGGAAATATCTCTGGGTGAGGTGCTTTGTGTAATGGCTTTCTGACTTGCAGTGTATTAGTCAGCCACTAAATATCTGTGTCCGGTATAGAGTTCTAGGTGGTGCCTAGTAAACAAGGGAGACAAAACTGGATTCTCAAGGTACGTTGAAACGTGCTTGTTTGCTCCGCTTTTTGTAGGTGACTTTTTATTATTATAATTATTTTTAAAGGAAATAGCTCCTGTTTAAGTGATGATCTGAAAGATTTATTGTGTAGTTATAGTCAGAAATCAGAATGCAAAAGTGGCATGTCTGTGTGTGTCATATATACACTTTGTCGGTAACTTCTATGTCCAATGTATTCAGATAACACACAATATTCCAGCATGGGAATATCAACCTGATATCTGAAAATCAAGCAGTAATCTTTATACTACGTACATCACCAATGCAACACATTTTGGAGTCAGAATTCAGGTGACAATATTGCTGAGGATATGTAAGACAAAATGGAATACAGCTTACTCTTCCCACAGTTATGCTGGCTCTATATTGTGAATAACTTGTTTTTTCCTCAGTAAACTTAGCAAATATGTTACAGCAACATTGCATTTTTGCAGTCACTTTTCACATCTCTAACATGAAGAGAGACTGAAAAAGTTGGGATTGCTTACCTTAGAAAGGAGGTGAATAAGACAGGATGTGATACAAATATATATAAAAAATGAATGGCATTGAGAAAGTAGAATCGGAGCTTCTCTTCTCACTATCTCAAAACACAAGGGAAGAGATGTTCAATGAAATTAAAAGGGGGCAAATTCAAAACAAAAAAAGGAATTTCTTTTCACACAATGCAGAATCAGACTAAGGAACTGATTGCCACAGAAATCCATTGTGGCCAGGAGTTTAGCAATATTCACAAAGATTCTAGATAACTCTGGGTCTGCTGTTATAATAAATGATAATACAAACTTTGGAAGAGACATTAAATCTTCAGGGTTTAAACCAATCTATAACTCTTGGAGATTAGGATGAGACCTAGTGTGGGGGTAGATTATTCCATATCTGCCTCCTGTCGGGTTCTCACACCTCCCTCTGAAGTTTCTGGTACTGACCACTGCTGGAGATATGATACTGGGCTAGGTGTGCCTCGGATCTGATCTACTATGGCAATCCCTATGTTCCACATTTTAAAACCCTGGCTGGAATTTTATTCAGTTTATAAACCATGACAAACACTGACCACCTACAACGGTACAGGTAACCTCTCTATTGTAAGGGGCTTTCCACTGTATCTACAATATAATTCTGCCCCATTTTCTGTTCTTAGTCATCTTTCTCCCCACTTACCATGGTTACAGACTTCCCATTCATTAATTCAAATCCACATTTTGGATTAATTCAAATCCACATCTTGAATAGTCTGTGGTACAAAATCGGAGCTCACTTTTTATTAGGACTTAAGGAAAGCTGTGAAAACCCAGGATCTTTCTTCATTATTCATGAAGATTCTTGTGTCTTCTGGTCCGAGCATCCTGTTAGGCATATACCTGTTCCCATCTCTAGCTTTTCAAAGTGCCTGTGCGGGGGTGTCTCAGGCCATCTTGGCCTCCCTGCTGGAAGCATCTGTGTCCTGACTACCCCTGCTTAAGAAAAACCCACTTCAGCTGTGCTACCTGAGAGATGTAGTCCTCCAGAGGCCTAGAACAGAGGTGGGCAAACTACGGCCCACAGGCCACATCCGGCCCGTGGGACCCTCCTGCCCGGCTCCTAAGCTCCTGGCCCCTCCCCTGCTGCTCCCCCTCCCCTGCAGCCTCAGCTCACTGGGCAATGCTCTGGGCAGTGGGGCTGCGAGCTCCTGGGGCAGTGCAGCTGCAGAGCCCGGCCTGACCCGGTGTATGGCTGGCTCCAGCTGGGCGGCACAGCTGCCTGTCCTGGTGCAGCCATGCTGCCAGCCACCAGTGTGGGGGGGTTGGATGGGGCAGTGGGGGGCAGTCAGGTGACAGCGAGAAGGGGTGGTTGGATGAGGCAGGGGTCCCAGGGGGCAGTCAGGAAGGAGAGGAGGGGTTGGATGGGGTGGCAGGGGGCGGTCAGGGGACAGGCAGAAGGGGTGGTTGGATGGGGCACGGGTCCTGGGGGGCAGTCAGGAAGGAGAGGAGGGGTTGGATGGGGCAGTGGGGGGCAGTAAGGGGACAGGCAGAAGGGATGGTTGGATGGGGCAGGGGTCTTGGGGGAGCAGTCAGGAAGGAGAGGAAGGGTTGGATGGGGCGGCTGGGGGCAGTCAGGGGCGGAGGTTCCGGGGGTGGTCAGGGGACAGGGAGCAGAGGGGCGTGGATGGGACAGGAGTCCTGAGGGGGACTGTCAGGGGCAAGAAGCTGGGAGGGTCAGATAGGTGGCAGGGGCTGGGCCACGCCTGGCTGTTTGGGGAGGCACAGCCTCCCCTAACCGGCCCTCAATACAATTTTTGAAACCCGATGCGGCCCTCAGGCCAAAAAGTTTGCCTGCCCCTGGCCTAGAAGGACCAGGAGGTGATATGGATGAATAGGGAGCCAGCAGGCCAATTAAGAAGGCTTCCCTGCTTCCTTTGAGGGTAGTGCTGGGATGAAGGAGCTAACTCAGAACCAGGCCCGGTTCGGTCCAATCTGGTCCTTGGCTTATAGCACTGCAGCCACATGTGTGTCTTTTATTTTTGTTTGCCCATTTAAAAGAATGGATAGCCAGATTCTAAGCAGTTATGAGTTAACCATTTAAGGATTGTATGCTGAGCTTATAGTACAGACCACCCTCGTCTGGACCAGTTGCTACTCCTTGTAAACTGAGGCAGAGAGCACCTGCCATCCCACACCCCAGGACAAGGGGGTGCAATAGTGGTGAGTGGAACTACTTACAGCACCACTGTCTAGTTCCTACTATTCCTATTTAAACGGTTCACGTCTTATAAAAGCAGTGTACATGTAGTAGTAATTATGAGCAGGATTGTTCCTCCTTTAGAAAATGCAAGGGAAAATTAACTACTTCCCTTAATTTCTTTTAATTTGAGCTACATATGCTCAAGTGTCCAAGCAGATACACAGAGGCAACTGCTGTTCACCCTGCACAGGTAAGAAAGAAATCCCACTGAGGTCAGATGAACAGAATTTGGGCCCATACTATACAGAATATATATGGGTCAAAACCTGAGAGCTCAACGTCAGTTGTGAAGGCGCTAATATGTTATTTCCAAGTTTAGATAAGTTTCATTGAATGAACCTATAGCTTAAAACACTGTAATCAGGGGGAGCTGTAGGTGTCAAGCACATTTTTTCAAAGGCATTTGAAAGGATTCGTTTCACAGCTTATGTTTAGATTGAGTTATTTTAACTAAAACAAAGTTAAATACAAAATTAAGCTTTTTTCAATTCCAGTTTAGCTTTCCCTTCACCTTTATACATTTATATTTTATAAACAAGGCTGTCCAAAATTATTTTGAAACCTGTGGTAGATTACTCACAGGGGTGTGTATTATTAATATAAACGTGTTTGTAAAGCAAAAATGACTACAGTTACACAAGCCAAATATCCACTTTAAAATACAAATAACCTTTGGGCCCCTGGAGTGCAGTTTGTTCTTTGTCAAGTAAATATATTTACAAATTATAAAATACAAAGTTGGGGGGGGTCCGTGTTTAATGAAGATATTGTATGGAGACTAAAAATGGGGAAAGCTTTCACAATTCTGGATTCAGAGCAAATGGGAAATAATTCAGTACACTTACAAGTACATTCAAACATGCCAGTCTGTTGCCTCTGGAATAAAATAAACTGCATATAATGACATCTCTGTGTGTCGGCTGCAATTACTATATCAGCCCAAGTGTACTGAGCATGAAACTTACTCCACCCACATAAAGTACACACAGGTGGAGGCTGAAATTGAACTAAGGATCTGACCTCGTGTTAGCTGTCTGGTTGCCAGACCAGGAGAAGCTACATGCCTATTAAAATAGGGGGAAGGTAGACAACTAAAGCCAGATCCTAAGATGGTGTAAATTGGCATAGCTCAAGTGAAGTCAGTGAAGCACGGAGAACTTACAAGAGCTGAAAATCTAGTCCCTGAATATTAACTAGTGATAAAGAGGTTTGGTTTAGATGAAACAAGAAATCCTTTGCAATGCTTAGATCTATGAACAGCACCTAATCCCATTCATTTTAATTCCATTTAGTTTAACAACAGTTTAATATAAATGTGGGAGTTCTTAGTTTATTTCTACTGCATGTTGTTCTCAGTGCCTACCAGTATCCACTGGGCTTGCTAGAAAGAAGGCTCAGGTTTTATTTCATGGGGTAAGTTCTCTCCAATTACATTCTTAAATAACAAGGGTAATGGAGATGAAGGGTGGGTATATAATAAAATGTCAGAAAGCAAAGAAATATGTAACATAAATACTACAACAAAGACTAGACCTTTCTTTGTTACAGGAGTGTGAATCAAATTGTAAATACCTTCAAATCTAATGGGGATGAAAGTGACACTAAACTTGCTGGTAGTACTTATCTGTGTATTGGCAAGATAAAGTGCAATATCCTAATTTACGAGATCAGATTCATAAGCAATGGTTTACATGTCCTGTTCCATTCTGCTTGGCATATGGTTTTGGATTTTTTTTACAACAGTGTATGAATCTTCATTTAAAGTTTACATTTAAACAAGATGATAAAAACAAGGATACAAACAAATGTGCAGCATTCATCATGAAAACCGGAGAGGGTTCCGCCCTCTTTGACAGGACAGCTCAACAGGTATTAGGTGTAAATTGACAACAGCCCTATTGACTGCAATGGAGCAGAGCCTACTCACGCTAACTCAGAATCAGGTTTTCATTAGTACCCTTAAAAGTACTTAAGGGAGATGTTACAAGGAATCTCAATTTTGGTTCAAGATTTACCTTCAAACATTCATAATAGAATTAGAACAAGTATAATACCCAGTCCTAAACCATTTAACAAAATAAGAACTTGAGCTTGCACTCTGAATCAACACCTTAGATAGAGTCTGTCCCTTCAAGCGGCCAAGAGTCTACATTTCCAGATGGTGTCCCACATAAAGACATGATATTTTACATTTACAGCAGGCAGAGATAGACACTCATCCTCTGAAGTCACTGAGCTCTACAAGACGGCCAGTGATTTGTCAAAGCGGTGTTGCATATATCAGTTGGGCTGGTAGTCATTCCGAAGATGCATTGCAGTGGGTTCAAAAAACTGGAAGAAAAGATACAAGGGAAATTTCAGTCATGTGCTGCCAACAATGCAGTCAATCAACAACACAACTTAGCTATTGATTCCCAGCTGCCTCAGCAGGCTTAAACCAGCAACATATTGTAAGGAAGAATCTTCTCAGGATTAGAAACAATGTTCACTACTGGGATCAGCAAAGCTGAATTCTAAGTATGCATGCTAATGACTCTGGTTAGTTCTTTTGCAGTTCATTTTATTTTCCAGTGGTTAAAATGAAGCATGATATTATATACATTCCAAGGGTCAGCGAGGTTTTATGAATGTTAACATATTATACATGGGAATGGGCAACAGGGGATGGATCACTTGATGATTACCTGTTCTGTTCATTCCCTCTGGGGCACCTGGCAGTGGCTACTGTCAGAAGACAGGATACTGGGCTAGATGGACCGTAGATCTGACCCAGTATGGCCGTTCTTATGTTAAACGCCTTTCCAGTTCTCACACTTCTTTCTGCTGGTCTATCCACTCTGCTGCTCCTAAAATCAATTCCTCACTCACATCTCCGTGGAGTTTCTGCATCACATTCCAACTCTACATCTTCGCCTTTAAGCCCCTACAAAGCTTCCTTCCTCTACCCCACCATGCTCATCTCCAGGTATGCGCATAACAAAAACAGCCAGAGTTACAATATGGAGGTTTCAAAAAAAAAAACCCACCACAATTTGGGAAGGGATATAAATCCTCATTCTTCAGGTCATAAATCAGACTCTTACTGATTGTGAAAGATGGAGAAAGATTCCTTTGGGGCAGATGTTCCCATAACTGCCCACTGCAGGGCTTCTTGCACCTTCCTCTGAAGCAGCCAGCCAATGTCAGAGACTGGACACTGGAGCAAATGGACCACTAGTCCAAATTTTTAATGGCAATGGCTATCTTTCTAATACATTATTAATTGCACTTTGGTTTTGGACAGTATGTCTCATATAGAACTGCGTGAACAAAGTTTATTTGGGGGAATTTATTATCCCTCGCATATTATTTCCAATAGTTAGGATTATTTCAGGACTAGGGCAGCTTTCGCTGAAGCAACCAATATTTTTTTTCAAATTTGTTAGATTCTCCACTCATAAATCCCTGTATCTGACTTGTCTGTCCTAGTGGTTTTGGAATGCTGCCTGCCACTGTACTCAGCGGATGAGTGTGTGCATGCAAATACAGTTGGCAGTATTCCAGTGTCATGTAGGTATGATGAGGAAGTTATATTCTGATATTTTGCAGCTAAATTAATTACAAATTGACCTTATATAGAAAGGAAATAAGTCCTCTTAAAGTAGTAGTTTTAATGCTTTGATTTTTCACATTATAAATGGTACATCCATGCTGCTGCAGTTAAACATCTGTCAGCATTTCAGTTATAAATCTATCTTTGCAGAGGCTTATAACATGGCTACCAAAATTCATTTTGGTCTAGAAACTGACATCTGTGGTTTCAGGATTTTTTTATATAAAACATTACAAACACTTCAATTTTCCTGTTACGAATTGCATGAGAGGAAAAAATCAGTGGGATTCTAAAATCACTAACTGTAAAGCCAAGCAAACAGCAGGCAGAACATTGTGTTAGCTTCATTTCACAACTCTGCTGATACAACTGTGGCCCTGCAACACCACTGCTACTCCAGCCCTGAACAGGTGTTGAGCAATAATGTCCAAGTGTGTCAAAAATACCAAACTGTGTAGTGGTTTTATGATATGGATAATTGCTATTTAAGGACAAAGAAAACTCATTTTCACTCATGATCTAGCCAAGATGTGAATCATTTCTCTTTACCCTATTTTCTTCATGAACAAAAAATTCCCCAAATCATCTTGTTTTAACTTGCATTTGCTTTTCTTTCATTTCAGAGGGTTCTGTCATTTTACTTAAATGTAATGTAGGCCTGGGCATAAGTAAGTTATTTGCCTCATTTCTTAGTGAGCATGATGGGCGAGGTAAATTGATCAGTTGGCTAGAGACAGGATGTCTGCATTAGCTGAGATAAGGGGGAATTTCAGGGTACCATTTACAACGGACAAGATAAGCCTGAAATGTAAGATGAGGTAAAAAGTAGGTCGTGCGTGCACAATGTGTGGACAGAGCATGCTGTACTGGGATTGATTCCTGCAGAGTAACCAAACCAATCCGGAAGCGTGTGATGCACTGTATTGTTAAGAATGCATGTGTTGTTAGTGTTGGCAAAGATGTATGTAAGGAAAACTTTTGCCTATACCCACCCCCTATACTTGAATCTGATCAACTCAGCATAGCTTTTATGTATGCAAAATAAAGGAGCCTGAGTGATGAGACTGGAGTCAAAATGACTTCTTTGGTAACCGTGTGGAAGAGTCTCAGGGGACCCCCAACATAGATCAAACTAGCAATTTTACAAAAAATTTGCTAAACTTATTTGTGAAATTCTCTGATCCAGCTGAGTTGTACTTGGCACAGGACCAGTAAGGGGGAGAGGGTCTGGCATTACACCATTTATGCAACCCCCATTCCTGATGTCATGAATTATCAACTGCATAAAACAAACCAGCTTGGAAGGCTGCCAGGGTCTTTTCAAGCACCCAGAGTTCAGCTGGATTCAGTAACGTCCCAGTGCACCAACTTTCCCCAGCCATGCGCCATAATCCAGATTTTAGGAGGACTGTACAACATAGGACCTGCTGTGTCAGCACTCTGCCATCAATGGATTCCTCTCTCTAGGAGAAATCCTCCAATGCTTGGATCCATTGGGTTTATCGCTGTCTTGAACAGATGGATTGGTACAAAGGAACCATAAATTTATCCTGTGGTATTCTGTGACCAATGGGCATAAATGCTCAGTTACAGTTTTTAGCTTGTTGAAGTTGATATGATTTATGTATACATTAGGACAACATTTTTTCCTTGATCATTTTGTTTGTATTTATAGTATATTTTTCCCTTGTGGTATTTTCTATTGTTCTGCATATATAAACAACATTCAGAATGCGTAAACATGGGAAGGCACTTCTTTCAATATACAAAAATCTAATTATTGCATTTGTGCATTTAATATTTTTATTTTTTCCTTTTTAATTGCGTTTTCCAGAATTATACTGTTCTCTAATAAGAAAATTATTTAATGATAATGATTTAACATTTATAAAGCACTGCACCTCATTATGAATCCCAAAGTGCTTTACAAATTTTATTAACTGACGCACTATGCAAACTATACAGGGATCACTTCATTCACCGCTAAAATGCAGCCACTTATGATTTGGGCAATAAGCAGTAACTATTTGATAGTGCACAGCAATGCTTCCCAAAAGTCTAGGGGACAGATCTTCAGCTGGTGTAAATCAGCATGGCTCCACTGACTTCAGTGAAACTATGCGGATTCACTCCAGATGAGGGTCTGACTCCAGGTCATGAGGTAAAGAAGAATACTGTAGCCTACTGAAATAAAAAAAAGAATTTGGGCAGACTATATAATGATCTGAATTGGAAAACAACCAAGACATCTGTGTTAACACACCTGCACTTACAAAAAGTGCCATGGGTCTTTATTACAAGTGAACCAGAGCTCGTTGTTAAGTCTCATCTAAAAAATGGTTGGTCAGTTTCTCAGCTAGTACAAAGTAGCATCATTCCGTTGACCTTGCTCAATGGAGCTACACCCAGTTTAAATCAGCTGAGGATCTGACCCAGTAGTTCTAGCCCCACACTCTCCCCCATAAAACATACTGGAGCAATCTTGACTGACTACAGACTAAAGGGGTAAAAGCACCATTTTCAGAAACAACAACACCACTTATTGCAACACCTATTGTATGATTTCCTTAAAGGTCTCCCATTCAACTACTTATCCAGACTACCCTCACTTAGATTATGAGATCTGACTGTACAAAGTGGATTTATTTTTAAAAAAATGCAAACACACATGCAAGCTGTTATTAATTTGTGAAGCCCAAGTGATAAATAATTAAAACTAATTATTTATATAATTATAATTATATTTATAAAAAAAAACATAAGGTCCATATTACAGTGATCTAGATCTCCTGTCGGCCCTAATCCTGCAAAGCATTTAAACATGTGTGTAACTTTGCTCTATGATTAGTGAAACTATTCACCGGTTCTGCAAAGCATTTAAGCACATTCATGACTGGGGTCACTAGTCCCTGATAATATTACTATACAGAATGTGCCAGAGTGTTTGCACATGGAATGGATATTTGGATAATATTAAGGTATTTATTTTTTTTAAAAGATGTCATAAAGAACTGATTTTAAAAAATCTAATAAAACTGGATTGTTATATCAAAATGTGCATAGTTTGCTTCTTTTTTTGGAAAAGAAAGGCTCTATGGACTGAATGTGCCACTTCCGTAAAGTAGATGCAAGTCTACTGACTAATCTCCATTGACTTCTTATGCAAGTTATACACTGGTCCAATGTAGCGAGGGTGTGAAAAATATTAATGACGTTCAAAGATATTGTGGCAGGATTCAATTTGTTAAATCAATTTATTTCAGTAGCGTATCCCTGTTTAGTAACTTTGGGCCTAATCCTGCAATTGAGTTGAATTGGCCTATTTATATGGCCTGGGCTTTGCAGAATTCACTTATGCCTTGAGTAGAAAAGATTAATATAGCAAAACGACTATAGGCATTTAAAGCAATAATGAAAAGTTAGTGAGATGGTATAGTAGATTATAATTCTAACAATGAATATCAAAGCCATTATTCTTCACACATGAGTAAACGAAAAGCAAAATGTAATTTACAGAGAGGTGTCTGAAAAATACTGAAACACTAAGTGTCAATAGTCTCCCTTTTTGTAGTTCTGCTTTAGGATTTTTGCCATACTATAAGGCTAGTATTGAAAAGAATTTCTCAGTTGTGTGTGCCTTTTGGGAGCATTTAAAAGTGACACATGAAAAATTATTGCAGTCAGCACAATTTGAGATGCCTTTGAAAAGTCTAGGGTTAATATTTATGGTAATATACCTGGTTCAACTTAAATTTTCCATAGCTACTGTGGGAAAACAACAATAGTCTTTCATTTTCCATACCTCAGTTTAGGATTTCAGAGCGAGATCCTCATCTGGTACAAATCAGAACAGCTCCAGTAAAGTCAGTGGAGTTTATACCAGTTTGCAATAGCTGAGGATCTGCCCCCCAAACTCTCATACTACCAGTTCATGTAATTATGTATTTTATATATTTGTTTTAGGGGAACCTGAATATTTCTGATTGGTGTGTGTGTGTGAGAGAAAGAGAGAAGTATATATGTTTTCGCTCTCTGTTGTGTATTCAGTATTGTCCAAATGTGGCCATTCTCTCTGTAACTCTCACACACAGAGCAGAGTATATTCATAACATCCAGTGGAATGTATTAGGTGTTCAAAGACAACATGGCAACAAAGTAAACACCTCATGGTTTGTATCATTCTTTTGTCCCATCTGCTGCATTTAGGTGAAAGAGAGTAAATTCAAAGGAGAATTTAAGCTACTAGAAGAAAGATTTAGGGTTTTAATGACTGCCTGGAAATGATAAACTAATCATTGACAGATTATCCCAGAAGCATTTAATTTGCATCATATGCATCTTTTCCATGCCACCTAGGAATGAGGCTGGGAATACGAAGGACAAGACATTGTGCCATTTAATGCAGATAAGACTAAATCTTTTAAACAGAGTTATGCAAAGGGGGACGGGGTGTGGAGGGGTGGGAGTATGTGCCTGTGTGTATTCAAACTTTATTGAGGTAAAAAGATGCACCAGGGTTTTTATATATAGATAGGTAGATAGATATAGATATAAATTAATGATGGAACAATATTTAGAGAGTGTACAATGCAAGTGCAGCCATTTTCCCCCTACTGTTTAATGTTTAGAATGCATCTTAAACTTTCCTTTTTTTTTAAGAGACCATGCAAAATAAACTCATCATCTTAAGACAATCATAGGCTATATTAGGGTTCTTATCTCCTTCATTGCACTGCTTCAACAAATACTATGCCATTCCCTGTCACACCTAGCAAGATTAAGTGATGAAAGAAATAAAATTATATATATATTTTTGCTAGGAATACAATCTTAGACAACTGCCCCCAACCTGCTCAAAGTATGTTGAAAGAAAAGGTTTTAATTTCTCCCCTATGAATAATATTACTTCCTTGTCTTCAACACACCATTCTCACTGGCTGCTAATATGTATTATTAAAAATTTCTATGCTGCAAAGAACTGAGTAACTGAAGTTCCAAGGCTGAATTAAAAAGAATGCTGGCCCCCAAAGCATACTTCCATTCTGTAACAGTTGAATGCAATTAAATGCTAGTACTCACTTCCATAGTATCCTTTGAAAGGTAAACAACCCAATATACCAGGTTGAATCCTGCAAATGCCACTGGAAAGAGGATCCTGGAATATTGGTCTATTTTACTAGTGCCTCCGAGTGCTGGTGGGGGAATAGATATCGGTTGACTTTGAGATGCACTATTGGATATTATGCTGGCTTCAGGAGACTGGTCCATCTGAGAGGTTGTGGAGTTCATTCGTTTCTTCAGGTTGCAATTGGAGTCAGAATGCTGTAGGGAGAAAACATTACCAGATTCTCAGCTGTGAGATTTGAGACACATAGTTGCAGTTTCTTTCAACATACTGAAATTAGGCTTCCTCCTGCCTTTCTTCTTGGTTTTCTGAGGGTTTTTTTTTTTTTTTTGTATTCCTCTTTGCACAGTTTAAAGTAGTCACAAAAATAATACACATAGACATGCTAATAGCCAGAGTCAGTCCACAGGTGTATATCTGTGCACCACTCTCATGACATGAAAGATACATGCAGATATCTCAGGCAATATTTGGCTCAGAGCTTTGATAGAAGCTGATAGCAGAAAAAGGTTCTACGTATAATGTTGTGCTACCATTATTATATATGGGGGTTGGGTGAGGGAAAGACAATTGATCAGAAGAGAAACCAGAGAGAAAAGACAGATGAGAGAACACAGAAGAAAAGAGATTAAATAAACATAAATACTTCTCTTCTACGTCAGTGCCTCAGCTTATAAAGCCAAATTCTACCCTCAGATATGCGCACACAAATCCCATTGGTTCCAACAGAAGTTGTATACAGATGGCTGAGGACAGACATTTTCTCTAAAAGTAGGATTTTTTTTAGAACTGCCACTTTTTTATAGCATAATCTATGTTTAATAAAAATGAAACCCTGCTGTTTCTCATAATTTGCAGAATAGCACTGGCCATCACTGATCACTGACATCAACATCTGTTCTTCCATTGTTCCCCTTGCCAAACTACCCCTTTCCGAACCCAACCAGGCCATGAAATCCATAAAATTCAGACAGACCCACTGATGCATTCTGTGTTTGCCTTCCTTATAAAGGATCCAGACAATGCCCAGTTCATTGTCAAATGTTTTCCTACCCTGCTTGATTCAGAAAGACTGAAAACAGGTTGACTGTGCTTATTAAGCATGGATGAACTCTCCTGGGGCTCCTTAACCACCAAGGAGATATCTATGCTCAGTTCTATCTTAATTCTCTCTCAATTCCTGCCACTGAAGTTTTTCTACCATGTGAGTCTGTTATTTGTTATTTATATTACCTTAGCAAGTAAGAGCCTTAGTCATAGACAAGAATCCTATTGTGCTGGTTGCTGTAGAAACACAGAACAAATGACAGACCATACCCCAAAGAGTTTACAATCCAGTGGATTCACTGATACTGCTCAGTTCTGTCTACTATCATCATAGCTAGGCTTGAGGCTTACAGAAACTGAGGAAGGAAGGTGTCCCAGAACCTATGTTTCAGGGTTATGGATAAAAATATTGGCACTTAAATTGAGTATAATCTCTGTGGATGTGAATTAGTGAAAACCTACAGAGCTTTTTCCATCATCCTCTGCAGAAACAGAATGACTGAAAGTGATGACTGAAGTCTTCAACAATTTAAATATCATTAGATTAAGAATACTTGTATTGTAAAACAGAGTTGTGATATTACTTCTTCACACAATGCACAGTCCAAGCACAGTCAGCCTGCAGCACTCTTTGGCAGGGGATGTTGTGCAGGCTAAAAGTATAACTGGGTTAAAAAGAGAATTAGATAAGTTTATGGAGGATAGGCCCATCAATAGCTATTAGCCAAGATGGTCAGGGATGCAACTCCATAATCTGGGTGTCTTCTAATTGCCAGCAACTGGGACTGGACAACACTTGCCCTGTTCTTTTCATTCCCTCTGAAGTATATGGCACCGGCCACTGTCAGAAGTCAGGAGACTGGGCTAGATGGACCACTGTCTGACCCAATATGGCCATTTCTATGTTTTTATATTTGAATTGTGTAGCACAGTAAAATGCTGTTGGCTGTCTAATTTTGGTGACAAAACTCTGCAAAATTCATTATTTGGACATTTATTTTTTATGACAATCATTCATTTAAGAACATCCCAGTGTCTTATTGTAGCAGTTTTATGGCTTGATTCTTCAGCTGCTCCATGCATTGGACTTCATTTCAATGCAGAAGCTGCAGGATTGGGCCTTTAGCATATTAAGAGATGAGCATATGTTGAAACAGTTATTCTATTCAATGGTAATCTATAGTTAATATCATGCACTTACGGATAACCAGATAACCTGGTATTGACAATATGTTTTATGTTTGCTAAACAAAAGGGATGTAAAAGAATTATCTTCTTAGTATTCCGTATCACTGCTAGAGTATGAAAGAGAACCGCACACTTCTCACAAAGGCCAGATTCTGCTCATGGATGAACATGCTGATTTCCCATTAAAAATCGATGGAAGTTGTGTATGTGTATCCGCCTGCAGAATTTGGTCTAAAAAGACAAACAGAAGGCAGTGGGGAAAAATAAGCTTCTATTTGCACAATAGATAATGCTTTTTTTTCTCTCTCTCTCTCTGTTTCTACCCCCCCCGCCCCCGTTTCTTTCCTGAATCCCAAGCCCCCTGCCCACACTATGTCAAGTAACTGAAGAGTAACATGTTTTGCAGATGGATTATCAGTGGCATACATACTGTGGGGCTATGTCTATCTGGAACACAGATGTTTGATTTTTGTATTTTCCAGTTACACTGCAAGCAGCACACAGGTTTGAAGGGGGGATCATCCACAGATGTGTCACAGAAAAAGAAAGAGGGTTATCCATGTGCACTGGCACTAATCATAATAATCCTTCTCTCTAAACAGACTGACTGTTTGAGCCTGAGCTATTACTTTCGCTCAGAGTCACTATCCCATTCTGCTTTTCTGCCCTGCTTTCGAAACTGCAATGTTGCTAGACACACAATGTGGTTTGTCTTAGCTTTAGTCTTTCCCCAGTGCAGGAGAATTCTTTTTAAAAAGTGTTTGTTATTTCATCATATCACTTGTCAATAAACAGCATTCTGACATATATAGATCAGACCAAATTCTGCCTTGAATTACACTGGTATAAATCAGGATTCAGTACACTGAAGTCGTGGAGGTACCATGGTGTCTAGCTGGTCGAAATGGGTATATCTACACAGCCCAGGTAAACAGACTTAGGCTAGCGGGGCTCACAAGAGTGTTCTAAAAATAACTGTGTGGACACTGCTTTGAAGTTGCTGCTCAGGGCTGCTGCTTAGGCTCCAAAGCCCATCCCAATTCCTAGGCTTCAGAGCCAAAGTTCCAGCCCAAGCTGCAACTTCAAACCGCTGTTTCTAGAGCACTAGCCAAGTCCTGCTAGCCCCAGTCTGTCAACCCAGGCTGGGAAGCTCGCTCCCCCAGTGTGTGTAGACATCCATAGTGAAAAGAAAAATAGGCCCACTGTTTGCTGATGATGCTTTGGCAGAAGGTACACTAACTTTCCTTCTATTCCTCCCTTGTTAATGCAAAGATAGGAAATCCCTTTGTATAAGGAGTTGGTTGAGGGGAGGGGAGGTGGTGATTTTGTCAATGTGTTTATTAAATCTTTGTTATATTTACATTGCTGCAAGGCTGGGTTATCTGCAGGTACTTGCCAGAGGTTGTTTATTGGAGGGTGTATTTTTAAGAGTGAAGTATTCCCAGAGCATGGTGTGGCCAGTTCTTTATTTAGTATAGCACAAATTTTAAGAAATAAGTATCCCTAACCATAGGTGCTGGAACGAGGGCGGGGGGGCAGGGTTGCTGCCACATCCCCCTGGCTTGAAGTGGTTTCCATCATATACAGGGTTTACAGTTTGATTCAATGGCTCTCAGTACCCCCACTATACAAATTGTTCCAGCACCGCTGTCCCTACATGCCATGAAAAAACATGCTCTTCACATCAGATGATGATACAATTGGGGGATTTTTGCCACCACAAAATACAGGAGATTCCTTTTATTTTAACTTCTCCCTTACTTTCAAGGGCCCACCTGTATATCTTCATTTAGCATTGCATTCACAGAATCCTTGATCACAGATTCAAGGTGGAATATATTAATTAGTCCCAATTCTTGGGTCCTCTTGAGCTGTGCTCAGCAGAAGACATAAAAGGAGAGAGACAAGATAGTTTTATGCTCCCAACCCTGGACCTAGGCAGTGGCTGGATGGCAACTGGAGCAATTAAAAGGAGCATCCGATTGCTTTAAGTTACACCTCAGTGGCCTATTCCAGCAGCCAGGAAACATTATTGCTCCAGCAGTTAATGGCCGGTTCCTTGGACATCCCCCATACACTGAGGAACATGAGGTAGAGCTGGTATAACTCTGTGGAGGGGAAACCTCAAATAGCTGCTTAAACCAAATTAAAGATTCCTGTTTGCTACTTAAGCAATGCAAAAGGGGCAGATAGAAGCCTAGGACTTGGTCTGATGTGTTGCAATGGACTGTCTTTACTAACACTATCATTGTAAATTATTCTCCAGTTTATAATACAACTTTTTCTCAGCTACCAATGAAGACTACCCAGAGACCCTGGCCAAAGGAAGAGCAGCAAGAGGAGGCAACAACCTGTGGCTCTCATTCAAATTAAATTGATAAAGTTTGTGTGGGGGGATGGGGTTCTGTGACAGCTAAGCTCTGAGTAGTTGCTGCAGTTATTAATTTTCTCTATTTGGATTTTCCCTTTTGAGAGTTTTCTTTGACAAGGAGCATTGAGCTTAGGGTGCAGTGGTGAAATTTGCCCAAAACACTAAACAGAAAATATATGAACTATTACAACTAGCAAGCTATGTTAATCCCTGATTTTATGGACTAGAATAAAGCAAACTTGTCCAGCGCACCTAAGACAAAATCTCAAACACTGTTAGCTGAGTTGACAAATTGCAAAAGAAACTGGCTTCTTTACATGGCCTCTTTGCTGGCAGTGCAGATTTGTGATGTTGCAGCACAATGAAAAACATTGCCCCATGCCTGCAGTCTGACCCATGCGTGTGGACCTTTGCACAATGACTCAAAACTAAACAGGAGGTGCTGTATGGCATAGAGTAGTAAGGTGCAGTCTAGGACTAACTAAGGTCATACAACTAAACTAATTTATACTCTTTGGATGCCCACAAAGCAGCCACGAGTCTATTCCATCCAGATACTGATCTCCCTCAGTTCTCATTGACATTGCTAGGGTTTTCTTGGCACAACTCAGGAGGCTCTCAGCAAATTGCAGGATCAGGCCCTTACCACCAGTTAGAAAAGATAAAGCAAATACCGCTTTGGAATGTATGCAATTCTGTGTTCCAGCCTTCTCTGTTTTTATAGGAATGCTGTGTGCGTATTATTAATTTTGTGTGTATACTTTTCTCTGGATATTTTTAATTAAAAATCACTTTGAAATTATCTATGAATGTGCCTTCCTTTGTACTGCGGATATGTGATTTTGCTGTCAGTGCAGCTTGTAGCATGGCACTAAAATGAGCATCTTATGTATGTGCCTGGATACAACAAACTTTAAAACAATTCGTACTTGTTCTTATTGCTGTCTTCTTTGCTCACTTAAGATTATGTACTTTTCCTGTCAGTACAGTGAAGTAAAAAGAAAATAATGGCAATAAACTCTAAACTTTCAGATAGAAAAATGTGATGGTTCTTATTTCCTTTATAATTTACTAGGCTAAGGATATAGAATTTTGCTGTCATCACACTGGAATAAAAATGAAATTAGTGCCAAAGCTCAATATGCCTGGACAAGCATTAAAGAAGAAAAAAGCATATCTCCTACTCTTTTCCCCCTTTTCTTCCTATGAATATGTGACATTCCTACCAGTGCTACACAATATAAATGAAATCACTAACTAGTGGCCTGAAATCCTCAAAGATTATTCAAGGGCCTAACTTCCATTACGAGTGTTAGGTACCTGACTGTTTTTGAGGATCTGAACCCTAGACACTATAAAACTTACATAATAATAATTAATAATTGATAAAGCTTTCTTTCTTATTTTTGTTTGTTGACCTAATGGCAAAAGGACTCTAAGGACACTCTTTTAGATCCCAGTGACACAGATATACATTTAAAACCAAAACACCATTGAAAATATTAAATCTATTTCCAAATTGGGCCAGATTACTGAGCCTTTACTCACACTGGTGAACACTTACTCATACGAGTAGTTCCAATGAAGTCAACAAGACCAACCTTTTGAGTAACTGCTTACCAGTCAGTATAAGAGGTTCACTGTCTGGCCCTCGATTTAATAACCTTCTCTCCAAAGTTCTACATTGCTCCCAACATCTGTTGATTCCATCACCAACATGTAAAACAGGTAAGGAATTGGCATAGTTGGGTCCACAGCTGTTACTAACACTATTAACATCTGCAGAAGAAACACAGAACTCCAATATCACATCTCAGCAGGTAAAAAAAGGCTCTTTTGAAGATTTACGATCTTGCTATATCAATGCAGTTCCATGATAGGACACATCAAAATGCAGATTGACACTGCAGAGCCTCTGACAAAATATATTTATTTTATGTTATTTATGTTAAATGATTAAAGCCACATTTTGCTCTTAGATACACTGGTGCTAACCCAGCAATTTAAATGGAATAATTCTGAAATGGCCCCTGTGGAACTGTGAGCAGAAGGCAGTCTCTCCACTTACTTTGTGCAATCTTTGCAGCTTTTATACAAAAACAACTGATATTCCTTCATTCCTGTGCAATCATATTTGTTTTGTCCTATTTTAAGATGTGCTGCTGTGACTACTGAGATCAGACTGCAGTACTGTGCAAAAACGTGTAAATGCTAGTGGGGGAAAACCCTCATATCTTGAAATGCAAGACATTTAACATATATTTGTGTTTGATTTCAGCTGTCTCTTCTCTCTCCCATCCCTATTGCCCAGCTCTGTAGCTCTAGGAAACATTGAAGACATGTGGATACAAATGATAATCAGTTACTTGCCCTCTCCTTTCAGCCACATCAGGATACTCATTAAACATGTCCAATATATTCTGATTGATGTAATCACAGGGAACTAAATCCTTTCTACTGGAAAGACATCAGGCTCCTCTACACTTGAGGAATGTTGCTTAAAGACAGAATAAGAATCCTCTGCTGTCTGAGCCATATCACTTTGTGGCTTAGGAAAAAGAGCTGTTTGAAAAAACAAACAGCAAAAAGCTTTCACAAAAATATTGAATTGGAAAGTGTTTTTATTTGTTTGTTTATCAAAATGTCATCAAAAATTCTGACCAGCTCTATATAGGAAATAATCCCTGTTAAACTCTGTGACTGTCATGCTGCAAAAGCTCTTGGATACTGTACAACAGGCATGCACACCAAGTGACTTTGGTCCCTGTCCTTTTCTGTACTGGGGGACCCTGGCTCCCTCTTGAAGTCAATGAGATGCCAGAGGGTTCTGTGAGGCACCCAGGGACCCATGCAACACTTTCAGAATCTGAGCCTACTAAATAAAGAAAGCTGTGAAGAACCAAACAATGTGATTCATATTTAAAACACACACATTTTAAATGGAATACAATCGAAACGCTGCCCTGCTTTCCTATGCTATTGGTACTGAATTTGCTTCTGATATGCTAATTGTAATTGTAATTATAAAAGCAAATGTAATTACTGTAAGAATAAAAATGGGCTTCCATCAGGGTCCAGATGCATTCTCAGCTGGTGGCTGTCATATATTGGAGTGGAATGCCCACAGTTTTGTATTTCACACAGAGATCACCTGCAGCTGACAAATACAATGAGCCAAATTCGGCTCTGAGCTAGCTGAGGGAAATTCATAGTGACTCCTTGGCAACCAGTGAAGTCACTCTGGGTTTGTATCACTTCACTGAGAGCAGAATTCAGCCCACTGTATCTAACAGTCCAAGAACTTATTGGAAGTTTGCAGCAACTCTACTGAGTATGCCAAAATAGAATTTGGCCCTGTGCCTTCTCTATTTTTAGATTAGAGGTTTGGTGGAGCATTATGTAATAACATATTAGTAAGAGATTTTGAATAAAAGAGGCATTTAAACAAAATTAACTATCTTAAAGGGTGAGAGGGACACTTTTAATATATTTTGAATGATTTTTGTAGTAGACAAAGTTAGATTTGGAACTGTAAAAAATTGAACGTATTCTGAATCCACTTTAACTTGCTGGGTTTAAAACTATTCACGCAACTAAAGCTTTCAAATGACTCTGAATTTTCATCAATACTAGATCTTCTCTCTCAGGTCTTGTCTGCTACAATGAAACGTTTGGGTGCAACTATCTCATCGTTACTATACCACCAGTGGAAGTGTTTGTGTAGACAGGGGCATACACACCACCATCTCACTTAGCCTGGTTGGGGCAGGCTTAGAGAACATATTGGCAAAAATGCTGGTGTCTTATTTACCCTGTAACTCACCCCATTATTACCACTAATGAAATTGTATTGGTAGCACTGAATGATTCCCAGTCTAACACAGACACAACCCTTTTATATTTTCTGCTCCTGGACTCTTCAGTAACTAGCCCAACCTTAACATTCTCCATCAGCTTTCACTGTCTAAGGAGTAAGTTCAATAAAGACAGAAGGCAGATAGCACTCTTCCTTCTGACACAAACACTGCTCACTACATTTCTCCTCAAACTCCCAACTGATAAAACTAAACCCCTGGCAATCATCAAAAAACACAAGAAAACCCACCATTATAGTGGAAGAAAGGTTTTTTTTTTCTTTGAGGGAGAAATAATAGACCAGAACAAAAAAGGAGACAAGAAGATCTGAGGGCATAAGAAAACGTGAAGATTTTTAATTAAGGGGTTTCTTTTAATCACATGAACTTGGTGGCTACTTAGGAAGGTGGGGGGTTAGAGAAAAAATTTCCTCTTTAAAACATTGTTGAGGAAGAATAGCACAGGGCCTTGTTAAAAAAAAATCTGAGACACACAGAGGACATCTTAGAAAAGACAGAAAGTCCTGCAACAATATTATACAAGGATCTAGAACAAGAAGAAATAGACTTTGCAGAAATCAGAGAGAAAAGGAACTGTAAAAGAAAGCAATGATATGACTTAGAATCAGAAAAGGAGTAAGGAACCAAAGCATAAGAACTGAATAAAAAACAGAAGGGGCAGGATTCTAGAAAGAGAAGGAAAAAGAGACAAGACAAATAGGAGAGTGATATAGCAGTAGTATACAAAACACAGACACACCCTCCTTAATGACATTCTAGATCCTATTAACTCCCCTTGAGCCAGGGCTGCCTTCTTACAAGAATTTTTTTCCCAGCATGCCTTTATAGGGGTCAGCCCTTTAAATCTGACAGAGCCAAGCAGCTGCAGTCCTAAACAAGCCACTTTTGTAAGTGCTTACTACATCTCCTTCTTCTAGTTCATAAGAACTCTTGATTCTTGTTGTGGTTTCCCTTGGTTTTCCCTTTCCTGTTGCTGAGGAGATGGGTACATCCTTATGCCAAACAAGCAGGGTGGAACTGGAACAATATTCTACAGCTATAAAAAGTGACTGCTGACTCTCTAAAGATACAAACTCTGGATTTCGGCTTGGGGAGAAGGTCTATGCACTGCTCTTTGCAACCTTTTAAAATGTGGAGACTTTTGAATAGGGCTTATATTATTTGCTTGGTTGGTTTTTGCTTCTTTCCTAGTTCTAGATGCCATGTATGACTTGTAAATAGCTCTGTTAAGGAAAATATTTGTAGACTGTGTTTCTTAGGTATTTTACTACTCACTTGCTGGCTTTTATTGTTAAAACGGTGAAAAAAGAGGAATGTATTGATTGTACTTACTTCTACACTTGTTTGTGATTTAAACCCTTGAGAGGGAAACTTTACAGAGTGAGAGTTCAAACTTCTTTGTTTGCTTTATTGATTCCTTCAAGGTCAGACTTTTAGCCTGTGTTCAGATTGGGCTGCAGTGGTATGGAGAATATGTAAATCTCTTCAGCAGCTGTAGGAGCCACCAAGCTTTCTAGAATCAAGCCCTGGTGTGACTGGGAAAGCAGCTATGGGGAGCCATGTCCTCAGCTCTCACTGCCTTTGCTTTGTAGCATCTGTTGCAGAGTCACCCCACAGCAGACTATGTAGAGGAGGGCAAACTGAAAAAAGTCACTTGCTGTAATCGCTTCAATGTGAAGATAAATTGGCTGAATATGGGCCCTGTTTTGGGGAAGCTGAAACACCTCTGTGATCTGCACTAGAGCTCAAAAATAGGGTAGTTCCTCTGTGAAAGATAATGGCTCTGTAGCTCCTCTCCCTTTTACAGATTTTGCACCATTCTAACTTCACTATAAGAGAGAGCAGAATCACACCCAAAACCCTGGGTTGTACATTTCTGAAACCCAAGATGAGGACTTTGAGAACTGATGAAGAGGCTGAGAATAATGAAAGTGCTGACTGGATTTTGGTATTTGATTGAACAATTGCAACATGAATGTAATGTTCTTTTCACTAGAGACTCTTGAGTTAAAAATGGAAGAGTTCTGCTAAACTCTCTGTTCTGTGGGAGCTAAGGACACTCAGCACCTTGCAGGATCAGGCTCATGATGCCTTTGGCAATCAGTGCTGTGGGGGGGCCTCCTCACTGCTACTTCTGGGAACAGCAAATAGAAACTCCATTGGGCAAGTTTTCCTGCCAGGCCTCCATGAGCCACATTGTCTTATTCAAGTTCCACTGTATGTATCGGTGTCTTAAAAAAAAATGAGGCAAATGTTTGTCTACCTATGAAGAGGAGTTGGATCTTCTAATATAATTTTTTTCTTCTGGGATCTCAGAATTTTAATCATTGCAGTACTTACGTAAGTGTTTTACTGGATATAATTTGAGGTCTCTGCCTAATGTATTTGGACTCTAAATTGTGTAAAATTACATTTTTGTCTTCTCCAAGAACACAGGACTTTATGGACCATTATCACATTGTTCTTTTCTCCTCCTTCTGTCCTTTCTGAATTAATTTCATTGTTTATCTATAATGGACCCTCTACAGACCATATTATATTTTCTTTAGTATTCTATATATATAGTATTCTATATCTTTAAATGGAACAAATGATGAACAGCATTGATTCATTATTCAGGGATTCAGACCCGAAATATCTTTCCAGTTTAGGGTTCTTATTCTAATATAGTGATGTGCTTTCTGTTAATATTTTCTTTTATTGTGTCATGCAAGGTGATCTATTTAACTTAGTATTTTGATATTTGCCTGAGTAATTTCCTGTGAAAAAGCTATATCTGAAAAAAAAGAGGACTAGGGATCTTTTAAAGTGCTCCTAGTCTTTAGATCTGTAGCATTTTCCTTTGTAGCATTAATTTGCTGTTACAATATACAGCCCGTAGGGTATGTAATGTCCTCAGTCAAATGATAATATTTCAGTCATAACAACTGAGCCTTTCTCAAATGTCATGACATTTGAAAAAAATTATTTTATCTGAACATTAACAAATATATTATCTGTTTTTATTGTAAGTTTTGATGAGGCAACTTATTATTAAGGGTTCTTAGAATAATAAAAATGTAAATATTCTACATGCACATTTAGATTTACTTTATGCATATTTATTTACAAGTTTCATCAAAATTGAAAATCTACTTTTTCATTATCCATTATTGCAAACTTCTGCAAACTCTATCACACATTACTAGCTTTGCTCAAGTCAGTCTTGCTTGAGTTTTTTGCAGAGGTTCTTTAACCTCATTTTACACAATCTGGGCAGGAAAAAAAGCATTCATTTTCTGAGTTGTTAATGTGTGATACGGTTTCCTTAAACTTTTCTGAAAGACAAAAGATCTTATGAGAATCTTTTTTTTTTTTGTCCGTCTTTTCTGGAGTCTCATATTTTTTCCCCAAATCTAAAACAAATCTTTACTAAAACACACTGAGGGCTTGTCTAGTTAGTGTGTGGCAAGCTGCGGTATAAACTAGAGTATGCTAGTTGTCCGTGTACACCCTGCTAGCATGCATTAAAAGTTCTGTAGAACACTTTAATCTATTCTGCTTTACAGGAGTATATTAAAGCACACTAGGGAACGGCATATTAGTGCACTGTAGACTTGCACCCCAGCTTGCCACACACTAACTGTTTTTCTAGACAAGCCCTGAGATTTATGAGCCCAGTTCTTCTGCGACTGATGTTAAAGAAAATGTTGCTTTTCTATTTCAGTGGGGAGCAGCAACAGGCTGCACAACAACACCTTTGTTACTAAATGGACCTTACTACTCATTAAATGGTTTTGGGTACACCTAGCCTATTACAGTTTTAGCTGTTTTAAAACACATTTAAATAGAAATGTTTTAGCTAGGGACTCTGAGATTTGAAATGGAGAAGAAGAATGGCTTTGTGGTTAAGGCAGTGGACTGGTATTCAAGAGAACTGGGTTCAGTTGTGCTACCCACTTTCTGGATTACCCTGGGCAAGTCCCTTAATCATTATGTGCCTCAGTTCCCTATCTGTAAATGGAGATGATGATAATACAGTATTAACTTACCTTGGATTAGTGTTGTGCATATAAATAAACTGAAGTTGGTGATAATGGGGGCCATATCATCACTTAGGGAGACTTGGTAGTGAAAATATTTAAAACCAATTTTCAACCATTTAACATATCTTGCTTTTGATAAGATAAAGCATTTCTGTCTATCACATGTGCTGAATATTTACCCCTCTTCCTTTAAAACTGTATCTCTGTGTCTTTCTCAAAGCTTCCACCAACACAGCTCTTTATTCGAGTAACAGATGCCAAGTTTATGTAAAAGCTAATTCCCCTTCCCCCAGTTGACCCACTTATGGTATGTATATTACAGTGATCCAATAACCATCCAGCCAATGCATGCTCTCACTCTTTTTTGAACAGTGCCCTACAAATTCTGCAATCTTACTATGATGTAGTCCACATACAAGGGATTATTTCCGTGAATCACAGTACTTATAGCATTGCTTAAAGAAAGTATTTGTGTGTCACATTTGTCTAATGTTGTTTTTTTCTTTAATTATCTTGCTTTATACAAATCAGAATGACCGAAGAAGATCTCCACTTTATACAAACAACTGAAAATGAACTACTTTCACCGTCTGATGTTAGAGCAATAACTTCCTTGACATTTGCATGGATGTGACTCAGTTATGTAATCTGTTTCAGACTAAGATCACTTTAACATTGTTCAATTGTTTTGCGGTCACTACTTCGGCTGTCTCCTCCTATATGACGCTTATTATTAGAAAAATGAGCAATTACCGAGACCGTCTCGTCCTCTGCCGGTACAGTTGCTGCGGCTAGTACTGCTGTTAGTGCTGCTGCCCGGGCTGCCTTCCTCATTGCTCTCTGAGTCTGCAGGTTGGTAAAGTAGTTGACAGCTGCAAACTCGATAAGTGCAGAGAAGACAAAGGCAAAGCACACAGCTATGAACCAATCCATGGCAGTAGCATAAGACACCTTGGGCAAAGAGTGGCGGGCACTGATGCTTAGAGTGGTCATTGTTAGAACTGTCGTAATCCCTTTAAAATAACAGAATGAAAATCAAGGTATTAGGATTTTGCTTATATCCATATTGCTTACAAATTGTTATACATCTGTAGATTACACTTCCTATTGTTTCATTACTGTGCTCCCTCTCAGCTGATTAACAGATTGCAAAGTACTCCTTGTGCTTCAAATAGTTCATATTTGTATATCTAATCATAGTGAATAAACCACCCTAGACTGTATGCCTTATTTGAAAATGGTACACAAATGTAAAGTTTAGATACCCAGCTGCTGAGTAGGGATTCTTTCTAGAATGATGCTAAAACATGGACATAACAACATGCCTAGAAGCACCACTTTCTAGAGAAGGTATTTGCAGGAATGACATGAGGACCACACATGGCAATTCCCATATAAGAAGGGAAGCGCTCAGATTTCAAAAACTTATTTTACCTATAGGTTAGTGAGCACCATCTATTGCTGTAATCCAGGTTAAAATACTATAATTTAGTGACGTGTAATTTCAGCATCCTTCTCCCTCCTCCCCACCACCTTTGAGGTTACATTAGATGAACATAAGATGTCATACAGAATTCATGGGAATTCTGCATGAAGACCAGTGGCATGCTAGAGCCCTGAGAACTTTTAGATAAGAACAGGACGTGTCTGAGGAATAGTCCCATATGCAGCATTTTTATTTCTTTGTGGAAAAAAAATTACTGCCTAATTTGATCAAAGTGTTTGTAAGATTCACTAAGATATTTCATACATTTATGAGGACCCCCCAGTTTGCATATTCCTAGAGACTTGTAGGTGTGGAAAACACCATAACCTTTAAGGTCCACATTTGTTCCAACAGAACAAGTCTGAACCTCTGTCTCTTGACCCACATTATGTTTTCCATGTCTTATGGCATACATATGCCTGATTAACCTTCTACTCATTCTTCCTATTTGAAGTGAGAATGGGTTGATCACTCACATATCCCCCACAGATGCCTGATAGAACAAAGAGATTTCATGGCATGCAAGTTTCCAAAATCAATGTTCACTCTTTACTGTGGCAGGTGTGTCTGGGGATAGCATATATTGAAATAAATAGATTGCAGAACACTGCTTCTCTCCTCCCAGTGGTCAGGAAAGGGTGGGTGGGAAGGTAGAAAATGTTATGGTACGTTGTATTGATCATCAGTATGCTATGAATGATGCTGAGCAATGAGAATGCAGTGTCATCACATACTGATGTAACATCTCACTGCAGCTTCTGGACTATGTGAGTTGATTATTTTAGGTTCTCTCTGCAACTCTCTCTCAAGCTGCAGCTTGTCAACTATCTGCAGTTGAGTACCACTGTTCCAATGTCATAACCTAACACGTTTTTAATAAAATGCAAGTAGAAGATTTTAAAATAAAATAGTATCTCTCATCCCCCAAATCTGGCAGACATTTTTATAACAGGAGTATACATAAGCCTGAGGTATAATTCAATGCCAAAAGTCCATGTCTCACATGTGCACACAAATGAACTTTTCAAGATTACGTATGCTGAGATTAGAACATGGTCGTGTGCTATTTAGCAGTATTTAGTAATGTAATGATGGATTCAGTGTCTGTATAAATACTTATAACTACTGGAATTTAGATATTAGGAATCTGAAAGATTCCTATCAGTGAGGGCTGAATGATTTTAGAAGGTGATTTTCTTGAAATGCTCTGGATTGACAAAATTTGCTTTATCTAGCAGAATGCTAAAATACAGTTGAAAAAAATTGTACAATTGATATTTGCTTATTTTTGGCTCCAATTTTGAATATTTCTCAGTAAGTTTTAAGAGAGATTGGTTAACATAACTGTGTAAAATTCATTTTATTTCACTACTTTCACAATATAATTTTGCTTTAAGAATCTTTCCACATCTGAGATTTCAATGAATATGCTAGATCAACAGTCAAATTCTGGCTACCAGTGTGATACAAAAACAAGAGAAAGGTGATCATATCTATCTGTGCATAAAATTTTCCATCCTGAACCTATCAGCTAAAATTCATATAGAGGGGACTCTTTGTGAGGACTCTGAGACAGACATGGCATCTGGAGGAAGTGGTGACACGAAGAACAGAGTGGGTGTGAGCTAAAGGATAACTTAGAAATACCCATGTTCTTTATTCCACTCCAGGGCAGGAGTAACACATATATAGGGAAATGCATATTGGGAATGCACGGCCCTTTTTGAGTACATAGCAGTACAAAGGAGTACTACTGTACCTGAGATGGTTCTGCCTACCACACTGTTTCTTTCAAGGGGTTCTAGCAAGCAGATCTTTATGACTCCTGCTTCTTCATCTTGGGCTCACAGCATTCCTTATATTTGTAGACTGTAATCTTGCACCCCTTTTTGAGGTATTCAATCTGCTTACAATGTTGTCCCATTTATATAATATTGGAACTGGTTTTAGAAAACTAGCTTTAATCTCCCATCATTAATTTCTCCTTTCCCCCTCTTTAAACCTTTAATTTGGGGAAATTCAGATGACTTTTCTAGTCAAATTCACTTAAATACTAATTATAACATAAGTGTTTTCCAATGTTATACATAATGGGATGTCAGGCCTTCCATTTTAAACCTCTGATTTGTCACTGGGCCTGAAAATTTGCTCTAGGTAGTAAGGAACGGACCCCACAATCATTTTGCAGGTGAAACTCTCTGGAGTCAAGGCAGTTTTGTCTGAATAAAGACTGCAGATTCAGACTGTAATGGGGATAAATCCTTCAGTCCTTACTCTGCTGAAACTTTCAGTATAGTCATTGGACTGAATGCCCTGAATAAGGAGTGATGGACTTGGTGGTTTTTTTTATACAAGGTGTCAGTCTTGGTATTACTAATTTTCAGCAAAACTGGCAATGGCATTTTCATTTACTGTGTTTTCTAAGAATATTCCTCTGCTCCTAATTCTGTATTTACTCGTCAGCCTGAAATAGCTCATAAGAGCTGTCATTTCAGATGTTTGTAAATATTTTTTTTAAAAAATCAGTCTGAAGACCTATTTACCCAATAGACTGAGCAGTTCCAAATCACCCATTCAGCCTGTCAGGTGAAGAGTATACATTTCACCAAATATGCCATGATATGTTTCTGATCATCTGTAACTGTTCCATGAACAGCACAGTACTGGGAGTTATTACTATGTATTATGATGTCAGATTGTCAGCCCACATTTGTTCTATACACACCCCACTTCAACAGCAATAAAGCACCCTTTATAATCTATTATATCAACTCATCCCAGTACATGATTATTCTTTACAGTTCTGTCTGAATGCTTAAGAAAATAAAAATTAATCTCCAAACTTTCAAAAGTGGCCTCTAATTTTGGGTTTCACGTTTTTGTTTTTTAGGGTGCCCAACTGCAGTTAGGATTGTAAGAATGAACAAGCACGCACAACTCTATTTCAAGTCAATGAAAGTTGTGTGCGCTTGGCCCTTCTGAAAATTGGGCCCAAGGTGTCCATTGGCTCTAACATGCACATAAGTAGCTGTACGTATATTAATAGTTCCATTGCAGTTAAGTGAGACCCATAAAAAACAATCCTCCTCTCCCCTGAAGTTGGGCAACCAAAATTTTTGAAAATATGACCCTAGATCCTGCAGTCTTAGTATAAAAGGCAAATACAGGAGTTTGGTCTATACAAAGACTACAGGACTGGGCTCCAAGAAACTTACAATAATATACCTAGAGCTGGTTGAAAAATGATCTGGGGAAAAACGCATTAAAATTTACAATTTTTCTCCATTTTTCGCTGTAAATATTTTTGATGAGAATTTTTTGTCCAGCTCTAAGTATACTCCAGTCCTTCTCAACCATTTGGTTGGTAGAAGTTTTGTCTTTGATGTTGATGGGCATAGTACAGGTCCAAAATTAAGAATGAAGTAAACAGAAGAGTCTAAGTTACAAAAGCCAATATATATAAATGAGACATGAGAATCCAAAATATACAACTTGATAGTCCACCCATTAACCCAAGTCATTGGAGAGAAGGAGGCCCAGTGTCATGAGAGACAGGCAGAGAAGAGAGCTTGTGATGGGGTTTCTGTTTGCATTTTGTCACTCTTTTAACATAACTTTTCATAGACTTCTCCAATTTAACACTATACATTTACTTTTCATTAATTTTATAGGTAAACCTTTCTTTGAATCTAAGTATTGGTTTTAACAGAACACAAATCAAGGGAAAACTTCTTTTCTCAAATCTGAATGGTGGATCTTAACTCTGAAATTCTCCGTGCACATATGCCTGGAATGTCTATGGACGTTACACAGAAGAAATAGTTAAAACTGACGATGTAAATTTTCTGAGAACAGAATTATGTTCCCAGTAGGATTTTTTTAACATTATTGATTTGGTTTCAATATAATTATTTATTTTTGTTCCCTGGGATCCATTAGCTTTTTCTTTCTCTACTTAAAAACAAATTTCCATCACACTACAGTAGCTGTTCAATACTGTGGATTCAATACAACAAATTAATTTCATGGTAAAAACATTAATACCAGCCACAGTTCTTGCTGGAACAGATTCTTTGTTGATCCAAAACACAACTTGAGACAGGACTACAGTCATGGTGCATGGAATATATATCTGAATGAGATAGTAGCCTATTTTCCTTTGCAGATGAAAATAGAGCAGCTGAAGTGAATATTCACCTGCAACAAACAAGCAATGAAAGGTGATGAATAAATGGAATGATGACATGAGCTGTTGCAGAGACTTTAACACAGCATACCAAAAACTGTTCTAGCTGGAACAGACTCCTTATTAATCCAGAAAGACACCTGAGAAAGAATGACTGTCATAATGCAGGGAGTATAAATCTGTATCATGAAGTAGCCCATCTTCCTTTGCAAGTGGAAATAAACTGTCATTATTACGTATTCACCTGTTAGGAGACAAGTATGTCAGCATTATTTTGGCAATATATGAAAGAACATTACTGGAGTAAACCTTGGAATGTCTTAAATTAATATGCTGTGTTTTGAGGAAAGCAGTGGTGAATAATGGGCCTCCTACTATACGGTAAAGTTTAGCCGATCAATAGAAGCTGAAGTGAATCAACTGAGATAAAGGGAAAAGGTGAATCAGTTATTACTTTGATATGTTATTCTGCTACTGAAAAAGCAGTGTTCCTGGAAGTTGCATTAAACTTTGCCCACCCATGAGCAATATGTTGAAAATCAGCCTTTTGCAGGAAACAAACGAAACTTTTCAGCAATTTTAGTTAGGGGGAGAAGAGTAAACAGTTAAGAGATAAAAACGAGAGCAATTTAGTTGGTTTCCAATGAGTCTTTTATAATGTGTCAATTCTATATGAGGCTATGTCTTACCTGTGTTAGATTTAATTGTTTCACTAGACACTGTTTGTCCTATAAGATCATACTGGAGGAGACTGGAAGACTCTTGTGGTACTTCTACTGAATATAGAGGTCCTTTTTTCCATGTGTAAATGATTTCACTTTTTGGATAGGCGTCTGGGGTATCATGGAGGAAAGAATCGATAGCATTAATTATATTACAGTAGTGCCTAATGGCCAAAATAAATACGATGGCTCCACTATGGTAGGTGTTGTACAAACAAGGAAACTTGGTCCCTACCATTACAAGCTCTTTCTAATCTAATTAAAATTCAATTCTAATTAAGATTCAGCTCCTGAGCATAACAAACAGGATGGGGGAGAGGAAGGATGAGGGTAAATAACTTCTCCTTCTCAACCTTCCTCTTCCACCCTGGCTCCCATGTAGCTAGCATCTACACAGGACCCTTTTCTCCCATTTAGCAACATAAGAAGGGTAGACGGTAGTCATGCCCCGGTTGAGAACCCATAACATAGCCTAAGAACATGCCTCAGCTTGAGGGTTTTGAATTATGTTAAGGTTCTTTTTTATTCTAATTTTAAAATTCCCTATCAACTCATAATGCGTTGTGCTCCCTTAATATTTGTCTTGTTTCCCTCAATAAATAAAAGGTGACTCTGTACCCGTGGCCTTTGTATTTGTTTTCCCCCTTTTCTATATAGACTACAACCACCACCCATCTACCTACCATTAAAGGGCCTTATTAATAAACATAAGCTATCACTATGGCTCCCTGGGATGATGGTTCCCCCTTTCCCTGCATAAGCCCCCTCTTGATGTGTATCTGCCACATGTGGTTCTCTGAGATTGTCAGGGCCCTGAGAGTTATCCCACTTACTCTGCTATTGCCCACAGTGGAGGGGTGGTTCCCTCCAGCTGAGGGCAGAAAGTCTGTTGATTGCAAGTGGTCATTTCAGCATATTTCTTCATTCAAAATATACCAGTTTCTTTAATTAGTGAGGGCATGTAATGATAATCTTTCTTCACTGCTAAAACAATAGATTTGTTTAAAAGGTACCAGTATAGACTTGGCTGTGTCAGAATAACAAAAAACAATTCAATTGATAGCCATGAGCTTGCAATGAGATCCACTAGCCTGGATTCCTCTGACTATGCAAAGCCCTGGTCCTAGTGGTATGCATGAGCAGATTCTGTTGTGGAATATGGGCCTATAGTTAGTTATCTCCCATTAAGGACTGCCCTAAGACCCCATTTTCAAGTTCTTAAAGTCACTAACGGGCCCTACATCCTGTTGTTCAAATATGGATATATATTAAAAAATCTGAAACTTTTACAAAACTTACAGCTCCCAAACTTCAATGGACAAGCATGCCCATCCATAGGGAAGTTTACCAGCCGCATGGGACAATCAGCATTAATGGTCAGTCTAAAATACATTAAAATAAATTGTACTCAGTTCCTTCATTAGCTGAAGAAAACAAGTTGAACGAGAAACAGCACAGTAGCATCTTACCTCATCGTATAAAGAATAGTTCCATTCTGCATAATTCTGAAAAGTTTGTTAGGAGTTGTCATATTATGAGCAATCGACTTTTTTCCATTTCTAAAAAAGGTATCTGGTGTCCAGATCTTACTGACCATTAAATTGTTCAATCTAAGAATTTCAGTTGGCCCACTAAACTTCAACCTCTCATCAGTCCATGTCTGCCGAAAGAAAACATCCATTGTGTATTCCTACAGGAAAACAAATCAATCATAGGTCGTGGCCAACAGTACTGACCTACTATAACTCAGTGGAAGACAACACACATGGTAACCACATTTCATTCACCGCTGCTTAATCGTGTTAATCCTATTATCAAGTAGTTGCTAAAAAAAAAAAAAAGCCAGTCTATGAGAAAAATATCCTATTTTCTTACTATTTTAATAAAGAGCTGCAAATTAATCACTGAACAGATAATTTGATATGAATACAAAGAAAGTTCATTTTGCTCTCACAAAACATTTATGTATATAATTTATTTATATATGTAACTCAAACAACTGCAATTGTAAGGAGATACAAATGTCTCATTTTATATGCTTTATAACTGCTAAAATAAACTCTCAGTACTTAGTGACAGTGAACAAAAAAGACACCCTAAATATCTCTTATGCAAATTATTTTGCATATTTGCTACAAAAATCTTATACATATTCATTATAGTGTGATTACACAGCTTGTCAAGTTACTTCATAGTACTACTGCAAATTAATGTTTGCAAAAACTTTTTTCTAATGTTCATGTCCAAACTTTTCAAGTAGGTGTGTCTAAAGTTAGTCTCCTAAATCCATATTTAAGCACCTAAATAAGTTACTCAGAAGCCCAAATATAGACACCTAACAGTAACCACCCAAGTTAGACAACATACAGCCACTGTGACTCATAGCTGGAGGGCGAACACCATTTCTAGAATGAAAATATGCTTCATGATTATTTGGGGAGCATGGAAAATGGTTTAGTTTCGATGGTTTAAACTCTTGCTATTGGTTTCTATGCACGTTGGTGTAAACGAATAACTTTTATGGGGGTCTGCAGCTACCTGTATTCGGGTGCCATGCCTTATAGCTTCGACTGCTCTACTGAGAAAAGGAAAAGATTGAGCTCACCAGTCTTCCTGAATTACTCATGTCTTTATTTTACTGTTTCCTAACACGCAGCCCTGCTGTAAAGCTATGCATTGTGGCACATATGCCTACAATCTTCTTAACGGTGCTTATGCATCTTTAACCAATCCTTCTTTTCATTCAACGCTCAGCAAATCAACAATTGCTCTCCTTGCTTTAGCTTGGGAAACAAACTTACTTGCAACACATTCCTCTCAAATTTTCCTTGCACATGCTGCCGAAATTGCACGGCCCGTTAGGTTGACACGATTGTGGAACTAGCTATATGCAACCCAACAGTAAAATGCTCTCTGCTCGGTCCCTCAGAGACAGAGATTGTCAAGAAGATTAAACCTAGTAATCTGCTCTAATGACAGTCCACTCAGATGCCACCGTAATGAATCCTGAAAAACAAGACCAGGGCCAGGGACAAGCGAAGCTCCCGTGCTGGAAAGATCCCACGGTTTGTGTGGCGAGAATGCCAAAAAGGGAACCGTTCCTGGGGCCCGGGGGTATGTAATGTAGAATGAGTCTTACCATCTCCACGTCTGACACGGGGCCGAAGCTGGTCACATAGATATCCGTTTTGACTTCTGTAACAGCACCTAGCGGACATTCAAACAAGCTCTGAGCACTGCCAGGGTCCGACGGAAAGAGATGTATGCTACCGCCAGGACTGCACTCAACAGCCCGCATACCTACACAGCAACTTGCCTCGGGCAGGAGCGTGGCCCCCCGGGGCACCGCAAAGCTGCCATTGAGAGAGTTGTTCCCGAGTGCATTGCAAACCAAACGGTGTGCACGCGGGGACCGCTGTTCACGTTGACCTCCTGCTTCTGGATGTCTAAGGTTTTGTGTAAATCAAAAGCAATTGTTTCTCCTGTCAACAGCTCCATTATGAAGGGGTAATTCAGGTGCAAACTTGAGACACATCTATATGGAAGGGGGGCGCGGGGTGGGAGGACACCTTCCACTGGTGTGACTCTCCATAGGAGAAGAGGGTAGGAATCCAGGGCATGGACCTGTTTCCCTATCTCTAAGAACGATTTACTTTGCAACAACAGATAGGACACAAGAGGAGGGGAGAGCTACAGTTAAAGATACTGGGTTTCCTCTACCTCCAAATCCAGGTCGGAGCCTGTTGTCATATCCATCCAACAACTTATCCAGAATTCGGGTGATGTTTTCAGAGTACAGTTTCCCTTCATCAGTCTGGCTCCCCAGCGCCTTGTCTATACTGCAATTAACACACCAACAATGCCATCATCCAGCCACTCCTTCCCCTTCTGCGCAAAGTCAACGGTTGCTTTTCTTTAGCCAGGGCCGTCAGGGAAACACCAGGAAACGTACACCCCGCCACCCACCCTCTTTCCCCCACTGACTCGACCCCGGGCAGGGGAGTTGGGCTGCTTAGTCTTTGATTGTCTTTAGCATTGCTGAAGAGCTTACTCACCAGATAGCGATGCATATCCAAGAGAACAGCCAAGCCATGCTTCAGCACTGCGGCCAGGACTCCCAGATAGCCTTCCGCCTAGTCAACTGGAGCAAGTTCCAGAGCCCATCTTTCCCCCTCTCCCTGCGGTTTATGAGCTAAAAGTGCAGTTGTGCGGATGGACTTGGTTGTTTTCTCCCTCTTCTGCTTCCGCACCCTTTTGTGCGTGTGTGTGAGCGCGGTTTGATTTCCACACCGCGGTTCAGCCTCGTCTGGCTGTTTCAGTTGGGGAATTAGAGTTTGAAGGGACGGTGCACGGTCGGAGAGCAGTGACAATAATCGAATAAGGCATTAGGGGAGATTAAAAGGAAGAAATCCACTGCTAGTTTTGGCATGGAATTAGCAGGGACCCGTTAGGAAATCTGGAAAAGCGCTGGCATCTTGCTGATAGAGATTATGTTAGAAATGGCCTCAGCTTTTATTATTTTTGTGGTTCACAGAGAGATTATTATGCAGCTTCTGCATCATTAGAACTTAAAAAAAAAATCTACTATTTTCCAGTAGGCTGTTTTCTGACCTTTCTCAACAGATTTAACTGTGACAAGGCCTTTCAACCTATCATAGGGTTTCTTGAATCCCCCATTAATATGTATATGTTCACCCTTCAAAGCTGGTTTTCTTTTTTAATACTGGTCTTTATTGGGGTGGTTGCATGGAACTATTTATACACAGACTTTAAACCAGAGCATTATGAAACATGCTACTTCTGCTAGGATTGGTGCTATCCCATTTTAAATACTAGGGTTTATTGCTAATGTTGTAATGATAGGTATTGCTGATTGGATCATTAAGGGTCCCATTCTTCAATAACTGTGTTAATACAGCCAGTTCTAAAGGAAAGTAAGATCAGACCTATCTTTCAGTGATATTATTACTTCTTCTAAAGCCACTAAATGATATCGCTAGCATGCATGCATTTAGCCCTGTTATAAATAAAACAACTAGATGTGTTGTCTCCTAATAAGTAATAGGCGGGAAAACAAGTCACTGGATCAAAGCAGACTAATTCTTTGTAACATTTTGTTGTTTAAAATACATTTCCTTCACTGAGGCTGTAAGCAAATATATTTAAGTTCCCATTGATAGAGCCAATGCAGTGTGAGTCTATGAGGCTGGTGGAGGTGAATGTTCATGTCACAGCAGAGATCTTTCTTTAATTATATGTAGTCCACCAGTTGATTTGTTTATTAGGTGTGTCCCCCCCTTGAAGTTTTGGGGTCAACCAAAAAGGGTAAAAATGCTCTAAACTATATAATTGCTAACAAAATTAATGATCTATTATCATTCAGAGACCTTTTTGCATGAAATTTTGTGAGAATGGGTCTATCTAACCTATAAACATCACAGTAAGTATATTAAGTATTGAAGAGATTCACTGTATGGAACAGAGAAATCAGAAAATCAAAGCGACTATGCCATGGGGTTTTATTCCCTCTCAGGATCGCTAACCAGGATTCCAGGCCCACCACTTTGAAAGGTCCCCCTATTTCTCTAATACACTTGATTTCGCTGGCGTGTTCGCTACAGCTTTTATGTGCATCCACTCTAGTCAGAACATTAAAACTGCATTTAGCCTTTAAACACCACTAATACCCATTTTTAGCAAACATGCTTCCATTAGTATTAAATATGTAAACACCTCTGTCTTAACAATTTTTTTTGGCTCTGCTGTGAGACTTTGTTATAGTCACTGCAGGGCTACTTATATCCCCTGACTTACATCAGGACCACTTCCTGGAATAGTATCTTTTCACCGGCTGCAGAAGGAAAGAAAGCAGTTGCTCCAAAATAAAAGCAAGAGCACCTCCGCAGATTGCTCACACCCTGAGTGTTCAAACAGAAATCATAAAACGAATTGAACCTTGAGATGATGGCTAAAGGAGAGGGCATTAATTCTCCAGAAAGGCCTTGTACATATCAACTGAAACTATATCTCACATAAAAAATAGATAAACCCAATTTTGGCTCTTTCTTTTTTTAGTTTATAAGAACAGCTACTTCAAGACAAGGCACTTCCTGGGGATTAATAGTTCAGTGCTGCAGTGCCATTGGCTCCTCCCAGTCACTCAGTAATCCCCAGAAATGCCTGCACCTTGTTCTTATTGCTTAAATAGAGCACACATTTTCTTATTAACCAAATCAAGTACTGCAATATAGAGTTCTCTTCAGTCCAGTTCAAAACAAGGCTTTTAATGCACAAAGTGGAAGGACAAGGCCACTCAGGGTGGGTCAGGACATGAGTCAGATGAAGGGGAGAATGCTTTCTCCAGAAATTGGACATGATTAGTAGTCTGGCTTCTTGATCCAATCCTGCTGTGTCCATATGGCAGGAGCTGCCAGCAGGTTTCTCGATTAACTCTCCATTTTTCTGCGGGAGCCAAACTCCATTTGGTCCCCTTAAGAGACCATCACTGCTACAGATCGTATACTACCTCAGTATATTTAATTCATTAACACAGTTAGACCAATGTCTTCCAGTGTGGCTGCTGACTTTGGGTGCATCAGTTTCATATGCCTAGGGCCTGAGTTTTCAGAAGTGCTGAGCACCCGTGACTGATGGAATTTGGTGGGGGCTGCAGATGCTAACTTTTGAAAATCAGGCCTAAGGCATGCCCATGTTGGTCCCCCCAACACTGAGACACCCCAAATTGGTGCATACTTTTGGAAAATTGGTTTTAGGTATGTCCATCATATAGAAAAATTATTAGATCACTTATTTGGTCAGAAATATTTGTATGCAACATGTGAGCAAACTAAATTAATTAAAATCTTATGAGATAAATTTCACTGGGCATAATTTCACATGTCTCTCTATTTCAGGCCAGGACAGGTAAAGGCAAAGAGAAGGCTATGGATGGAGACAGAGTAGACAGTCAAAAACATCTCAGTATTTGACAGAGAGAGAATTCAAATTACACCGTGATTTTAGCCCAAATTTGAAACTCCTCCTCACATGGACTATCCTTAATCATATGAGCCATCCCATTGACTTTGATAGTTTATTTGTGTGAGTAAGGTCTTCTCATGTGAGTAGTAGTTGCAAGATGAGGCCCTACTTTAGTAGTGCTGCCTGGAGGAGCATTTCCTTGTTTTGACTGGCATGCTAGAGGAGGAAATGCTGTTATAATCTTTAGCTCAGTGTTTAGGGCAGGGCTTGCCAGGGTTGAGCCCTGGCACCCCTAGGCTTGCCAGTTCATAGCCCCAGAACCTCTGGGCTTGCCATGTCAGTTATAAAAGTAAAAAAGCTGCTTGAGCCCTGGCACCTCTTTCATTACAAATTAAGCACTGGGTGGGGGCACTCACCCAGGATGTGGGAGAGCTGGGATTGCTTACCTGATGTAGCGCTGGGGTTTGAACTCACATCTCCCATTTCTCAGAAAGTGCCCTGGGGCCGTGGGGTATTCTGGGGTGGATGTTTCTCAGTCTTGTCTGTTGACTCTGTTCCACTTTGTATAAATAGTCATTGGAGCAGGGACATGAACAGGGGTTTCCCACACCCCAAGTAAGTGTTCTAACCAAGAGGATACAGCATTATTCTCTGGGGCCTTCTTTGGCCTAATGACTATTTAATTAAGGGAGCCAGTGGCACCACCTCCTCCATTTTTACAAGAAAAGGCTTATGTGCCAAACTCTAGCAAAGAGTTCCTGGCTGTGAATACCAAGCAGAGATAGGCACTTCCTTCTGACTTGGACGTAAGTGCCTAAATCCCTCTGAGGAGTGGGCCTGAGGCCTCACCCTTCTCCTCTCCTGTTGGTTAGGTCAGGCAGCTCTTTGCTCAACTTGTTGGCTTTTGTGGATCCTATTCTTAGTTGCATAACTCTCCCATGCACTCTGTAGGGAGCCTGGGCATCTGCTGTGCTGTCCACTAGGCAACAGGGTGCCTAAAGTTAGGCATTGCAACTTAGAGAATAGGTCCTTTTTGTCGGTCTAGCCCTTAATAGACCAAAAGTTTGGAAACCTGGTAAAAAAAATGAACTGACCAGCTGGGAAACTGGCAACAGCTGGAGCTTTGGATAGCAACGCTGTAAGTGTGGAGGCAGTTTCACTCTCCAGCTGTCAACGTTATCACCTTATGGAACATCATTAAAACTGTGATAAAAATAATGCATCTGAATCACTAGAGCAACAATACTCCTGAAAGTGAATGAGTTTCTTGTCTGCCTAAAGGAGGTGCAAGAGACAATTGGACATGTGCAGACAAGTTCCTAACTTCCTGAGAGAAGCTTTTGGAACCAGAGCCATGAAATGGAAATCCATCTAGGTGACTAGTCTGACTGAAAGAAAAGGAGGACTTGTGGCACCTTAGAGACTAACAAATTTATTTGAGCATAAGCTTTTGTGAGCTACAGCTCACTTCATCGGATGCATGCAGTGGAAAATACAGTGGGGAGATTTTATATACACAGAGAACATGAAACAATGGGTGTTATCATACACACTGTAACGAGAGTGATCAGGAAAGGTGAGCTATTACCAGCAGGAGAGTGGGGGGGGGGGAGGACCTTCTGTTGTGATAATCAAGGTGGGCCATTTCCAGTAGTTGAAAAGGTAATGAATTCACCTCTTCAGATCAAATTTTCTACACTTGTTTTTTTTTCCAAAATTATGAGGGAAACCCTTACAGCCTTCTTAGAATTGAAAGAAGGTGAAATAGATTTTTTTTTTAAAAAAAGAGGAAACAATTATTAATTCTAAAGCACATTTTTTTAGACATTGATCTAAATAAAATAGACATTTGAAAGTGGAAATTTGACATCTAATTAGTCTTCTACAGGAGTAATGTTTTTCTGGTTCAAGTAAAAAATGGTTTTAATTAGGTAAAAGTAAGACTGTTTGGACCATGCACACAGCAATTTTTTAAAGTATACAAGTGAATGCTTCCAGATAGATTAATTACACAGAAAGGCAGAGAGTGTGTTTCAAAAGTGTCTAAATGACTTAGGAGCCTAAGCCTGTATTCTATATACGTTTATATCATGTTCAACTCCACAGTATCTGAGTGCTTTCCATGAGTGCATTAAACACCATGAATACACATCCTCTCACCAGAGAAAGAATCACATGGAGTGGAGTGTTTTGTTTTGGTAAGTTATATATACTTGTTGCTCTGTATTTATATAAGACAAGACAAGGTCAAGAAATGAGCCTTGCACTTGGAGCAGAAAGTGGTGAGATTTGTGATAGTCCTTAGTTCCTGGGAGGTGGGGGTGGGGGGAGTTCATTCCATAGTCTTGGACCAACCCGGAGAAGGTTCTGGCTCCCTCACAAATGAGTTTTACTCTTATTATTGAGAGTTCCATTGCATCAGAGGAGGTCTTCATCCGCCAGGATGGGACAGAGTCTCCTAGCCAACCAGAGATGGTAGATAGCATTACTCAATGTGAGAACTGAACATCAGTGAGGAATCCAAGAGTACTTCTAGACTACGGACTGAATTGACTGACTGTGGATGTGAACCGTCACTCAAAGGAGACTACACTGTCACTGCAAACTCCTCAAAATACTTTCATCTGCCCACCAGCATCACCTCTCTTTTGCTCAGGTTCAGCTTCAGCCAGCTTTTCTTCATCCATGAGCTGATCTTATCCAAGTACTGGGCTGGTAGTGGTATGGCTGTATGTGGTGAAGGATAAGTAGTGATGTGTGTCACCTGCATATTATTGGCACTTGAGTCCCTGTCATCTGACCAATTCATCTAGTGGTTGCATGTACATGTTGAAAAGGACCAGAGAGAAAATTAATCCTTGTGGAACCTCACAGTTGCAGGGGTCTAGTGGTGGAGGTGCAGTTTCCATCACTATTCTTTGTGTGTGTGTGTGTGTGTGTGTGTGTGTGTCCCAGGAAGGACTCAAATCATTTTAGTGCATTACCCTGGACTCCTGCCACTTCTCTCAGGTGAAACATTGGTATAAAGTTGCAGAAAGGTCCAAGAGGGTAAAAAAATGCAAGTCTGTCCTCTATCCAATGACAGGAGAAAATCATCCATCAGTGCCACTAAAGCAGACCCCTATTCTGTCCTGCATCCAGATTGTGTTGAGTCTCAGATGTTGGTTTCAGTTAGATGAGCTTGTAGTTGGCCCTTGTGGTTGGTTCTTTATGTGCTTGCTCAGGAATGACAGATTTGACACTGGGCAATAGCTGGCTAGGAGTGAAATATCTAGGAGAGAGTTTCTTCAGTGTTTGAAGGAGGAAGGGAAGATTCCTTCTCTGAATGAGGCATTGGCTATTTTGGTCAGGAGTAGTTTCAATTGTTCATGACTCTTTCACAAGCCAGGAAGTGTATAGGTCAGATTCACAAGTCTTGGGTTGGGACTCTTTTAGGGTGTCCAGAAGAGTTCCTGAATGTACATGATATTGCAGTGAAGTAGGATGATGCAGGTGGTAGGCACTCAGGATTGCTGGAGCAATTTACCCGCCAGTTAGCTTCTTGGGTGGGATTTGGCACGTTGGTGGAGGTTGATAGGGAAGGTTCTCCTGGCCTGTAATAGCTTCAGCATAGGCTTTGAGGAATCCATTATGTTTCATCTTGTCTGAATCAACCTCTGTTTTCCACCATCGATGCTTGAGTTTCCAACTCTCTCTCTTCATCCAGTATAGGGTGTCAGAAAACCAAGGAGAGATCTGTGTGACCAGCGAGGAGGAAGGGGCAGTTTGGGGGACAACGTGTCAATGTCCGAGGCCAGAGTATAATGGTAATGATTCACCAGGTCCTCAACTCCTTGTCCTGTGGATGGGATACTGTTGTACTTTAGCAGGCTTTCAAACTTATTGGAATCCATGAGTCTTTGTGATCAGATCAGGATCAGGATCTTTCTTGTTGCCTGAGCATTGGAAGGTCTCTGAGGTAATAGTTTGTCTAAGACAGTGGCTGGGTTGTAATATCCTTTATCTTGATATCTAGGCTGAAGATCAGGCTGTGCGAATTGGGCCAAAGATGACTCTGAAAGTCCAAGGGACACAAGTGAGGCGATGAGGTTTTGGGTTTCTGCATCTACAGCATTGTCAATATGAGTATTGAAATCCCCCACGATGACAAGTCTGGGGTATTTCACCACCATTGCCGACAAATCCCATTGGACTTAGACTCCTAAGTGACATAGGTGCTTTTGAAAATGGGATATTGGCTCTGAAGTCATTGAGGAGATTTTCAAACATGTCATGACAGATTTATCTTACATGAATGCATCCCAAAAAGCATGGAATGTCCTGAAGCATCAGCCCTTGTGTCTTGCTCTTCACTTTAGTATCAGAGTGTCTGCATAACTGTGTGCCACTTGGGAAGTGTGCATATTTTTACAGTGTATTAAGACTACAGCTGTGCAAAGTCTACATGCTGCATTTGAACCTGGAGTCTTCTGGCCCCAGCTTCTTAAGTTTTCCCCCAAAATATTGTTTATTTCAATGTGCAACCATTGAATTTCCTGGACTCTTTGTCTTTGCACAACAGAATGCACTGAGATATACGGTGTCAGAGAAATGTTAAATTGTTGACTTCGGAGTATGTCCTCCAGATGCTCTGTGGCTTCCCCAGTATCCAAGTAGGTCCCTAGTCAGCTGTTGGGTCCAGTTCAAACTGGCTGGTAAGTGGGTTCCACATCCACTCTCTTGCTTGTTTATCCTTGGTTTACATATTCCTGTAACAATTACAATTTGAAAAAAGTCAGTAAATTCATAAGTTACAAGTACAACAACAATTTTAACTCATATGTTCTGGGACTTGATTTATGCCCTACATGGGTGGGTGGAGGCTGCGCTTCAGTGATATTAACTGCCGTCCACGGAGCACAACTTAGAGCAGGGATCAGCAACCTTTGGCACGCGGCCTGTCAGGGAAATCCGCTGGCTGGCCAGGACGGTTTGTTAACCTGCAGTGTCCACAGGTTCAGCCGATCGCAGCTCCCACTGGCTGCGGTTCACCGTTCCAGGCCAATGTGGGCTGCAGGAAGCGGCATGGGCCAAGGGATGTGCTGGCCGCTGCTTCCCGGGCAGCGTGCCAAAGGTTGCTGCTCCCTGACTCAGAGAAAAGTTTCCATTGGTGTTCCAGACTCTAGAGGAGTATGTAGCACATCCTCCAGGTGGTCTAGCTATGTTGACTTCCAGTCAGCATCACTCAGAAGTAAGGGTGGAGGGTCACTTACACAATTTTGGACCTTCTTTCTGGTGGACATTGTACCCTGGGAGCCCTATGCCAGAGTCTGATCTAGCAGATGAAATACAATGCGGTACTTCTTATTCCTGTTTTTTCTTGTTACATTTCTATTTATTTTTAAATAAATACATATACCATAAGCTACACAGCATGTGCAATGAGACCAAATTAATGTTGTTGCAGGGACACTAACTTTTGAATCTTCTAACTTCTTGTTTTATTTGCACAACCTTAATTTTGCACTAATATATAATATTGAATTTATAGTTCATAATGGAGATCCACTGAATTAGTGCCAAACTGCTCTAAGGCAAACAAAAACAAATGCTTTGAAAACAGAACACCCTGAATATACAAAAGTAATTATTTAATTATTACTATTAATTTGTCACATCATTGGACTCAATTTGTCTAGTCTGAAGGGACAAGCTCCGCAAGTTTTTTCAGGTTTATGAAAGATGGGAAGCAATGTAACTTTAATCCATCAAAAACAGTTCCTCAGGAGTGACACACTTTTAAATCCAACTGCTAATACTAAGCATTTATTCTGATCTTCAGCTACATAAAACATTTCTGAAGTGTTTGCAAATTCATTGCCTCCATATTTTCCTGAATAACCAATCTTCTTCAGACAAAGTTAATTTTAAAAAAGAGGATTATCTTATTTTCTATTAAGGATTATATAATATTTATGCTTTTATTTAATATTTGTTTCCCTAATAAATCAGTGAAGATGCATTGAGGCAATGTTTGCTTGTACTGTATTTCAAAAATTAAATGTATGGATTGAATGAATTATAAATGTTTACACATAAATTTTATTCCAACATACTGTACTATAAAATTCAAAATGCACGAGTGATCTGACTACAAAACATGAAGATGGTGGTTTGATTTAGGAATGGTGAAACATTTCAACATTGTAATACATTTACACTTTATGCTCCCTTTAAGTGGAAATCACATTCAAACATATACAACATATCTGCTTTATATTTTTCTATTTTGTATATGAGTAACATAATTGAGTAGTGCTCATAATATTGCAAAAAATTCTAACGGACTCATGCAAGTGAAGGCTATTCAGAGTGAGCTTTTCAAACAAAGTGTGCGAGGATTCCAAAAGGAGACATTGACACAGTTTTAACAGGAATGCTTCATTAGATCCAACAATATCTTTAACCCACAGGGCTGACACTAGGTCTGTACCTAATGTTGAATTGCCCAAGGGTCTTTGATTTTTGGAGGGAGGGGAAGAAATGAGGGAGTCTTTTGTCAAGACCTCTTCCAACCACTTCCCCACACCTTCAAAGATCAATGACGGAAGCTCATCCTCTCCAGCCTCCCACTAATAGCATGCACTCTGATCTCCTCATGCTTAAACCCTACCCGATCTTCAGAACAACACCTGACCTATCCAGCTGCCAAACCCTACCGCCCTTCTCTGTGGAATGCAGATTGTGGAAGTGCCGGAATTGTTGTACATCTTATTTAACACAGGGCCCTGCAAGATCTAGGGGTGGTGCAGCTATCCACTCCTGCCCCCATCCTCACAATGTATGAACACAGACCAAAAGCAGAGCTTCTATTAGTCATGGGTCAAATGTAAGTACGAGTATTCTAGGAGAAGCCATAATAGGAGAAGTTTAAGGGCCATCATGAAGTTAATCCTCAGGGCAGAGATGGCAGATGTTTCCCAGATGTTTCATTTTAATGTCTGAGATATACACACACCAGGTAAGGAGGGCACAGAAATGGGGAAGAAAAATAAAAAACAACCTCATGCATCTGATTGCACCTCCAGAAGTGACACAGACATTTGTATCTCAAGATGCAGTCCCCTGAGCTCCTTACATTAATATTGACAGCAGATTAGGCTCTAATGCCTGAATAATAAAGCAATCTTAAAAGTCATTTTTATCCAGGGTTTTGGTGTTTGATGTTGCATGTCTTGACAAGACACTGGTGAATTTGACCATGCTTAGGTCCAGTGTGCCAGTTACTTACTTGGCTGGGCTGTTTAACCCATGCAACACATATGGAAGCTGTATCTGAATGCACCTAGAATGCACCTAGAACTCCATAGGACTAATCTTACGTGCAGTAGAATTTATCACTGATTTCTTAGAGTAATTGAATGTTAGAACCTTCAATAAAATTGTTTCATTCACATCCTTGGGAGTTTTAGAATATATTATTACCTAAATCTGCAAAGAATTAAGATGATCTGAGGTTACCAGAGATTGCTTGAAGAAAGATAATGTCATAAAATGAAAAGGAAAGAAGCACTGAAACAGAGGAGAGGTATTAACTAAATGTGTAAGGAAATACTCATGAGTTCAGAGGGTGAAATATTAATAAATGCAACATATTATAAAATATATTTTAAGACATTTCTAGCCCCATATGTGTTCATTATATTCTGATCTAGTATAGTAAAAAAAAAAAGCATATTATATATTAAATATCAAGAGGATTTAAGAGAAACCAAGGAAAATCCATAATTAATACAATTTAAAAATGTCACCTCCCAATCAAATATTCATTACAAAGGTAACTTGGTTATATAGTTTTACATCAAAGATTATCTTCTCCCCTAATGGTATGCAAGCATCTTCCATTGACTACAATGGAAGCAAAATAATAAAAGACTATTTTAAATAATGTTTAAACATTTGCTACATTATATTTAATTTAAAGGATATCTTGTATACCCTATTTCACAAGGAAATAACTGTTAATATTGGAAATAATTTATCAGCTGTATAAAACTGTTAGACCACTCTGATGAAATCTTAGGATCATTTGCCATATTAGTAGAAATACATTCAGAATTGCTGGTAATTTAGTCCAAATTGCCATTTTCTGTGAAATACAACTATGCTTTTGTACACTCTACTTCATACCAATGTTTTACAGTGGACAAAAACATTTATTGGATTCAGTAATTTGTCACTGGTTATAAAATACTGAAACTTTTATTGTTACAACTGCTTTCTAAATATTTATAGGCATAACTACCAGGGAGAACTAGCAAGAACTCAGAGAGGAAAACACAGAAATTTGTTTCCTTCAAAGTAATTGCTAAATGTTTGTTGTTGTGGTTGTTGATTTAAAAATATATTCTGGAGGCAAAAATATAGTTTTAATTGATAGGCAGATCTGCCACACCTACTCACCTTTAGTAACACCCTGTTGAAATCAACAGAACTCTTGCAGAGTATATACGTACTCAAAGTAAGGGTATCAGAACCTGATCCATACTCTGACACGCCGCCCCCATACACAAACACTTGATCTGATGCCTTCTCATCATTAGCTACAATAATCATTCATAAGCTATCTAATTATGTGGCTATCAAAAAGTACTTTATAGTAAGAGCAGTAAAATGCAGCTACAAAAACAGACCAGCTATTTGGATAAATTAAATTAAGAAGTAACATTTTGATCATGTGTTGAGCTCCTCTAACATTTTGGGGGCTACGTGACAGCCTCTGGGCTACTGATCTCTATGGCAGGTTTATGCAAAAGATCAAATGAAGTATATGACTTGAGGGAGGGAGTTCTAGATTTCAGGCTCATAATGCATAATATGAAACTATTGGGTAGCTAACTGATCCGTGTCTGGACCTTGGAAAATTGGAAAGTCTAAATCAGTGGTTGGGTTCCCCCATACATAGAGTATGTGCATTCCTGTGTCAAGGAGAGTGTGTGTATCAATAGTTGGAACATGCCTCCTTACCCCAAATGCACATCTACAGTTCCATTTGCCTGGGGTCTTCTGAGCAGCCTCTTAATACTGTTTTAGAAAAAATCATAAATGGGCCCTTTAATCTAGTTCAGTCCTTACATGGCTCCAGCAAACTACACATTATATAAATCCCAGTCTAGGCCTTCTCCACATGCGTGGCTGCTCATAGGACTCTTTTCCTATCCTAAACAGTCTCTCCTTTCCATTATATCCAGGCTTGGTGGCAGTGAAGCTTTCTTTCCTTTAGAATCTATTCCAGGACCTAACCCTCACCTTGTTACAAGATCCTAAACTGTGCATCATGGAGTTTCTGGCTTCCAACAGTGAGAAACACCAGACAGATTTCCATCCTTGTGTATATTAAAGATGAAGAGCTATTTAAAAAGAAAAAAAGAAAAAAATCAGATGGGGTTACCAGGTGACGCGTGCCCGGAAAAGTAGTAGTATGCTGTACTCTGAATGACTCCATTATGTGGCTACGGCTTCATAGCGTGTGGAATTTGTATTAGGTTCTGATTCCTGTTTTTTTTCTCAAAACTTTGAATCAGATTTAAATCTCCATCAAATAGTTTTGATCCTTCTTCTGCAAGAATACCTTTTCCACTCTAGCTCTCTTCTTATTGATGAGTTTTTGCCTTTTGTTCCTTGTGCATAGCTTAGCCTGAGTTTTACTGTCCGTTCTCCAATTCCCACATTTATTCCATTCAACACAGACAAGCCCATGAAAATGGCTGTGTGAACTGTGGCTGAAAACTCTGAATTATTTAATTAGTCGTGAAGTTTTCATGTGTAATTTTGTGTTCACTTTCCTCATCCACCTCTTTAACAAAGTACCTCCTTCAGCTTTCTGCCATATACACTATAGCACATTTCCTTCATTTTTCATGCACAGTCATAAGATATATCAATTTTTTTCATTGATTGTAGTTTCTGCTCTGTCTTGCTAGTATTGGCATCAATGTGAGGATGCAGTGAGGATTCTTCCATTGCATTTCTATTCAACTAACCTCTTTTTGATTCTACAAGTATGAACTTGGATGCCACAAGTCAAATTTTGTTAATGTGGTTTTTCTGTTTGTAGAGCAACAGGTGCCCAGTTGTGAATTCCAATTGTTGTTGTTTTTCAGTGCCCACTTTCCCATTAATGTAATTTTAATTAAATGTTCTTCAGCCAAACACTTCATCATGGGCATAACTTTAAGTGCATGAGAGTCCCATTGACTTAAGTTATACTGAAGTGATTTGTTAGATCAAGGGACCTTTATTTTGTTCATCAACATAATCAGCCAGGAGATTTCTATAAGGATCAAGGATCAAGTTCCAATAACAGTCTGTCCAAACCCACCGCTTTGCACTGTCTTAATCTTTGGGCCAAGCATCACTGTAGTGGGATACAAAAACAGTGTAAATTGAGACATGATGTACATATTTATTGATTGCCATCCTATGACTATTTGTTAAATGGATGCCATATTTCTGCTCTCATTTACATATGTGCAATTCAGTATAGTCCAGAGCAGTGTATTGTCCACTAAAATAATACCTACACCACAATGCCTTAGCAACTGCTCCTTGTAAGTTCATAATGATGTCTCCTCCATCTTGATGCCTTCTCTACTAGACTATGGTAGAACCTAACCCAGTTAGCTAAGAAAAAACTCTTCCTCATAAAATTGACCTATAAATAAAGCCTGGGATTTTCAAAGTGGCTTGATAGGCACACTAACTCCACTGAAATTCATTGGAATCTGGGAGATAGACACACTAACTCCATCTGAAATTCATTTAGACTCCTTTGAAAATCTAACCAAAATGTGCTTTTAATGGTAGCTCCTAAAACCCTACAATATTACTTCTAACACCTTCTGGCAAGCTAATATTAAAAACAGTTTTGTACCAAAACTGCCGGTTAATCTTGAAGGTACTTTAAAAAAAAAACAAACAAACAAACCCTGTTTCTCACTTTCCAGTTCTCAGAAATCTGACTGGTCTTCAATGATATGCTACAAAAAATGTCTTAAAAGGTCATTAATTTTGGTTCTCATTTACCTTAGAAGTGAGGATCATGGCTCTAATTCTTTAAGGTACTTAAAACACACGCTTAGCTTTAAGAATCTGATTCAAATTGACATCAATGCGGCTGCTGATGATATTGTAAGAAAAGCTCACTTTTGTAATCATCATCAATTTTTTCTGACATTTACAGGTCAATGATTTGTAAACATGTTAAAAGTTCCGATATAAATAAATAGATCAAAAAAGAAGCACATATGAAAGTATTTATTTTGTAGTGGATATTTGGTCCATCTAAAAAAATTCCACTCTTTTCTCAGCTATTTCAATTGTTTTTTGCTTACTAACTCTTGTCTAATATATGTATACAAATGAGATGTCTAATATAATCTAAATATATATAAAAGATGAGACAGCTGTTAGACATCTTTTTAATCTTTGTTATGTTTAAAAACAATCAAAATAAAATAACTATTTAATGACTGCTATTTTTTATCCTCCTTATCTGATTTCCCAGTATAATCATTCGTCGACCGATTTCCCTTTTTCCACATCCTGCCTGCTGTGAATATATTCCATTTTCTCTTTGCAGTAATTTATCCTTTTAATTTGCTTCTCTTGATTTTTATAGCTACCCGTATCCGGATCCTCACTAGATTGTTTATAACTTTTTTTTTTTTTTTTAAAACCCTCCTGCTTAATGTTTATATTACTGTTTCAGATCTCCACTTAGCCACCTTAGCCTCTATTGCTTTTGAGGAGAAATTTCCATGTCAGTGTTTCTAACTGCATGTTCGATAGTGTCCACTTTTCTTCACTTTAAATTTTCCATATACTGTAGTGTTAGAAATAATAAAAGATTGGTTGATGCAGCTCCCAATTAAGTTAATTGTGAGTTTTGTCACTGAGTTAAGTGCACATTGTGTCCAAAATCTCTACAGTATTCTCTGAAATTCAGCTTTCTGAAATGAGATTATTTGTACTGCTTACTCAAGCACATATTTATTAATTTATAAACTAAGAATATTGTGATCATTATATACTAGACAATCTCTGGCTGCAACTGCTTTATCTTGCTTGGCTCTTTCCCTCAGATTAGATCCAGAATAGCCTCTGGCCAACAGATTTTCAACAGATTGCATAAGAAAGCAATCCTGAAATACTTTATGGGGTGCATTTTCCTACTTATTTTTTGCATAGCTGTTATTCCAGTCAGAATCTGAGAAATTAGAATCCCCTGTGTTCAAAGTGCTGGTTTTCTCATAAGCATCTTCTTTAAAAAATAAAATAAAATAAAATAAACAGTCTGTTGTGACGGGCTATAACTATAATCAGAAACCATCTAATTACATTTGTGTTCTGAAACTTCCATAAAGTTCAATAACTTGTATCAACTTCTATCTGTCAACCAATATCATTTTCCTCTGCAGACTCAGCATATTCTCCTCCACGATATTGCTTCAGCCTCTCCTGTTTTAGTTTGACTGTTCAACAAACTCTGTATCCAGAAATGTTAACTCCGCAATCATCTCCTTAGTCCAGAAATGTGTGTGTTACTCTACAGATATCAGGCTTAGGATCTGATCCTGCAAACACTTAATGCACGTGCTTAAAGTCACTCAAAGGAGTTGTCCAGCTGAACTCTAGTTTTGTGTGTGGGGTAACTCATGTATAAATGTTTGCATAAGGACCCTATTCTTGAAAGAAAGATAAGATGGTCTTTTGGGTAAGGTACTGAACTGGAAATAGGGAGATTCCCAGCTCACCTACAATTTTTTTTTCCTGTGATACTTTGAGCTGTTCACTTAACTGCTCTGTGCCTCAGTTCCCAACCTCCAGAAAAGGGGTAATAAAGAGAGTTGTTTGGAAAAATTCTGACAAAACAATCTTTCATTGGAATTCACTGATTTGCCGAAATCAAAACGTTTTGCTGATATGGTTGGACTCTGACAATTCTGACAGATTTCAGGCAGGGTTCTATTGGAAGCCTGCCTGGTTTCCTGCCAGCTCACTTGCCCAGCTCCTCCACAATCCACCTGTCTGATTGATGGGGAGCTGAGAAGCTGGAAGCTCTGTGAGCCCTGGCTCCCAGAGACCTGCAGCTCCCTCAGTAGCCTGGCTCCCAGGACTTCCAAGGTCCACAACTGCAGGGCAGTTTGCCAGGCAGACTGCCTTAGGGTCGGGAATCCTCGTCTTCTAGGCTCCATGGCTCTTGGGCAGCTTGCCAGACAGATTGCCCCAGAGTCACCTTTCACTTTCACAGAGCATTTCAATTTTTTTGGATTTCATTCCAAATCAGAACAAAATCGTAGTTTAAAATGCCAAAATCCTCCCTGAAACAGATTACGAGGAAATTTTTCCCATTGAACCAAATTGGCAAGAGGTGTGGTGGGTTTTTGCATCTTCCTTGCAACATCATGGAAGCACAGTTAGGGTATAGCACTAAGACTTAAAAAGTTTAACATTAGGCAAGTACGATTGTTTTAGCTTGTCACAACTTGCGGCAGGTATCCAGTGCAGACAAGGATAAAAGGGACCAACTCCCAGAGGTCAATGGAGACCCAGAATTGCACTCCTGGCCCTTTTGCCTATGGAAAAAGGGAGAAAAAAGTTCTCCCTTAGGAACCTCTACCTCTGCAGAGAAGGTGGAAAGGATTCAGAAATGAGCTGAGTCATAGGGTGCGTCTAGGCTGGTTTATCCCAAGTTATTGGTTGTGTGGTGGGAGTCCTGAACCCAACACTGAACCCAGTAAATGCCTGATATGTGAGAGCAGGGGAGTGAGGCACATGATTCCCCTCTCCAGTGTTAGATGAAGTTACAGCCTGCTGCTTAAAATCCATCCCATGTGTCTGTCATTTGTTAGCCCATCTGATCTGATAAATGCAGGGGGCATTTGTTTGCACACACCCTTAATTAAAAGCCACATTTAAATGGAATGCCTGTTCCTGAGACAAGGATGGGGAAAATATACAAAATTGCCACCTTAGCTTCTGGAGAGCTACTCCACAGTACTGTTTGACAAGAGAGCGTACGTAAGTGTATCTATTGTAACTCGGTTCTTGTTTGAACCTTTCAGGATATTTTTATGATGTAAAGCATTGCTATGTGAACAAGTTTTACTTATTTGAGAGTCCTGATCTTGATTTCTCTTGGGAGAATGTTGGACTTTATGAAAATTATACAAGTAAAGATGATTATGATCATTCTCCTCTGCTTCTGCCTTTCAGAACTGTGATCAAATTGGAGTTTTTATACGTATATTTTTGTCAGTATTAGGGCACTTCATTTTTGGTTTTTATGAAGCATGGACATGAAGTTACTAATGTTGATCAAAAGCCAGTACCAACACTATAATAGAAACCTATGATGATGAAAGTGACTATATTAGGTTGTAATTGTCTCCTGTTGGATTTCATGATTAATTTTATTTCAGTGATGGATCAAGATGGACATCGTAAAGCCAGCATAAAGGCAGGTTATCTTGTATCTGCCACCTTTCATTTTCGAAACACTGAGCAGTAAAACAGTTCTTTCTGTTTCTGTATTGAAAGATGATAATATGTACATCAGAAAACTAAAGAGGTTGCAGGAAAGGTAGAGAGTGTAATAAGAGTGCAGCGGACAGGAATGTTGCAAGAACCCGAAATTTTATTTCCTGGCCCCGACAGGACAAAGGTTCACATACACAGACAAGTTCTGCAACCTGGGGAAAAAAGAAGTCCAAGTCATGTTTGTCCTCCTCTAATTCTAAATAACCAAAATGATCAAGAGTGTGTGAAGCAAGCTAATATGCTATATTCATATGCCTTATTAATAGTGGACAATTGTGAAGCATTGTAGTACAGCACATGAATGTCACCTTTTTTGGAAAAAGAATACCTTATTACAGTGGTTTCTTTTCGTTATAAAAAAATCAGTGCACTGAGTTTTCTTCTGGCTTCAACATTTTATTTTATGCCAAATAAACTTTCTTGAAAAGGGTTGCTAAATCCAGAGACCTTTTGTTTAGAAGTCAGAGAAGGTTGGGGTTTTTTTGGTTTGTTTTGTGTTTTAAGAAAAAAGCACTGTGAAAAATCTTCACCTCTTAATTTCCACCATAATTTCCAAGTTTTTAAAGAAACTTCAATTTAAGCTATATAAAAATAGCTTGAAGAATGAAAAAAAAGAAGAAACAAAACAAAAAATAATAGAAAATATGTTTCTTGACTCATTCTGAAGATATGTCAAACCAAAAGCCAGTTTTAGAGGGAAAAGATGCAGTTACTTGGAAAGTGATCTTGTCTGAAATAGGAGTTAGGCAGGTAGAAATAGGTAGAATTAGTCTACCTGTATGATTAGTAAAGGGAGATGGACCACTTCTGTTGCTAGAAGCTTGCCATACGTATGAGGGAAGAGGCTTAATGTGCTGCATAGTGAAGTGGTACTTTTCACAGAATCATTTCGCTGCAAGGGGAGGTTTGGTATATTTGGAGTTGCTGTTTGCACATTCATTGCATCAAAAGTCCTATCTGAAATCAGTGAAACTCAAAATACAAGTAGTATTGGTCAGTATCAACTGTTCCTTTAGCTCACATTGTTATGTTTCTGTTTACTGATTGGATGAATGTAACCTCAAATCAGGTTTCTCCTACAAACCCTTATGTTTACGATTAAAAATCAGCAATATTATTGCAATTGATCAGATGTATTTTGTGATATATTTCTTTAGTACAAGAAAAATATATAAAATCTATAAAGGATGCATTCAGAAATTCCAATGTCATCTAAAGGATAAGTCACTGGCCCATGTTGATATAATGGTTAAATTGCATTTCTATAAATTTTTCTTTTTAAATAATATTTTTGTTTTCCTGATGAACCGTTCAATACTTTCCATAACATAATATGAATCCATATATTCAGCCTGTCCATGTGATTTTTAAGTGACTTGAGTATAAATTACTTGTACTGAAGGAGGACTATAGCTTGAATTCAAGAGAACAGAGCCTACTAAAGTAAAGAATCTTGAGTATTCATTGTGTCATCTTTCTAATTTATGGTTAAAGCTTTGAATTTAAGTGCTGGTCCAAAGAACAAATATATTTTTATGGTGATGGGCTCACAATTGATTCACTTGATCCTAGTACTTTGAATGGTTCCAAAATTTCTTCCTGTTCCTTTTATATTGTTCTCTGATGTTTGTGATAACATCTCCAGAGCAATTGTATCCTTTATCTTAAATTCTTTATGCACCAATCTATCAGTGTGCTCTGCCACGTATATAATTAATTTTTTGTCTAAAATAATTTTGTTCTGCACAGAAACCCAGCATTAAGTTTTTTGGATCATACATAACTGTTTCCTTAGTGACTTTAACAATTGTTTTTAACAGTTGGTATTGGAAATATTTTTCCTCACAACAATATGTGCCTGTAGATCTATACAATGTATATGTCCAGCATGTATATACACACAGGCACATCCTGGGATTTTGTAAGGTGCTGAGCAAATCAAGGGGAGTTGTGAGAGCTCAGCACTTCTAGAAATGAAACCAGTTTTATTTAACTTCAGGCACCTAAGTTTTAATACAGTTCAAATAAAGTAACTTTTTGTAATTCTCATTTCCAGCAGCAGCTCAGGTCAGTGCTTACCACGCATGTTGGAGAAATTCATTTCCACCTGATGCATCTGTAAACTCTTGCAAATTTATCCCAGTCTACGATAGTTCTTGACCCATCCAGCCACATTTTCCATTTAACTTTTCCAAAAATACTCCCAAGACAAATTTTACAATCTGTTATCTCCATAAAATAATTAAGCTTCCTTTTCTCTGTAATGGCTGTTGCTAAACAATATAGAAAACCTCAAAATTCTGAGATTATCCTGCTGGCAAAATTGAAATGATCTACCAAAAATTACAGCTTTTTTTTAAGTGTAAGTTTCTGCCCTTCCACTTGTCCCACAAGGCTCTTTAACATCTCTGTAACGTTTCCTCTAAAAGATGGGATTGGTCTCCTTTGTTTTCAAGAGTCTAACACAATTAAAGCATCCTTGCAGATGAAACTAAGGAAAATAAATTAGGAAATTAATACCATGATCCAATGAACCATTGGATACTGAACACAACTAGGGATCAGTAAAATAATTAGCTGAGCCACAGTGAAGATAATATAGGATATAATTTAACCTAACATCTCCAGTGTCCTTTTAGGAACCAGCTCATGTCCTCCAGTGCAACTCTACCAAGTTAACCTCCTTTTTGCCCCATCTTATTTCCTGTTCTATTTTCTTTCCATCTATTTTGGAAATGATTAGGCCCTATATGCACAAATATCCCAATATGGATGCTAACAGTAATTGAGGGGAAATTAGACTTGGAATCGACCAAGCTTACAATGATATTTGCATAGATTGATCATTGACACTGATGGAAGTTTTCAGGTGGATTAAGGACAGAGTATATGACTCTTTGGGATAATTTTTAAATATGTAGGGCTATATCCACAAAAGGATTTGTGCACCTACCTGTCATATTAGGCATATTAGATCAACCTCCCCCCTCCACCTCACTGAACTGCAACTTAATCTTACTGGGACCTAAAGTCCCCTAGATGCCTAAATTTCTGCTAGTGGGCATGCCAAAAGCAGGCTATGTCTTCATGCCCAGCTGATGTCTAAGTCTCGACAGCATCCTCAAATTAAATGTTGCCCCATCCACCCTGTCTGTGGGACCCAATTCAATAATGTTCAGAGCACGCCTACTGGATGGGTCCTCACCTAAAACAGAGGTGGAGGCGGTAGTGTCCCCCCGCTGCCAATTATAACTTAAGTACAATGGTTAGCGCATTCACACAGGATGTGAGAGACCCAGCTTCAACTTCCTGTGGAGCAAGACTTTCAACCCATGATCTTGGCTCTCAGAAAAGTGCCCTACCACTGGGCTATAGGATATTCTTGAGTGGGTCTCTCTCCATCTCTCCTATTGAAGCTGTTCTGCTTTGTGTATAAATAATTATGCTTTGGATGAGAGGCAGAATGAGAACAACTCTCTAGGCCCATTGTCAGGGCACTCATCTGGGTTGTAGGAAGACCCAAGTTCAAAAACTAGTCATACAAAGTGGGATACATGTAACTGGGAGATGGAGAGACCCATGCCCAGAATAATCCATAGCTCACTGATTAAGGTGCTGGGTTCACGTCCTTGCTCTACATCAGGCAGAGAGGGGATTTGAACCCAGGTCTCCCACATCCTGGGTAGGTGCTTTAACAACTGGGGTGAAGGCTATAAGGTGGTGGGGAGTACCTCCTCTTCATTTATTTTTGTGAGAAAGGGCCTAGACACCTAACTTCAGGAGAGGGTTCATGGCTGTGAATACCAAGCAGAGGGAGATAGCTTCCTCTACTCTGGATTTAGGTATTTAACTCCCTTTGGGAGAAGGCCACTCCCTTCGCTTCAGTGTTTCGCTTCGCTCCTATTGGTTGTTTAGGTGTTGGCTCCCTGCTCAGTTTGCTGGCTATTGTGATTCACATTCTTCAGTGCCTAACTCTCACCATGAATTGTATAGGGAGCCTGAGTGTCTCACTCAGGGCTGTGGATTCCACTAGGTGGCAGGGCTTCTAAATGTTAGAGGTTGCAGTGCTGATCTTGCCCTTGGTACCTACACATATACACATCCACAAGTCATTGCACGTTAAAAAGTAAGCTGTACATATACAGCTACCTCTGAGTATCCTTTTTGCACAGGAGTATAATATAGTTATGTGTGCATTAAAGGCATAATCCAAAGTTGAGTAAAGTCAATGGGAGTCTTTCAATTGACTCCAATGGGTTTCAACGAGGCTCTTATTTTGGATACAGCTTATGGACTTAACTTTTCAAAAAACTGAAGGTGTAGGCATTCTTCATTTTTTTATTCTCAAGGGAAGTGTGGAAAATAGTCAGTTTCTACATCCAGGCCTTTCCTTTTTTGAAACTGTGTTTATGGGATAAAAAGGGACCAAAAAACAAAACCAAAACCAAGATAACTTTTTTTCTTTGAAACTGTCCCTCAATATGTGAGACTCAATAGGGTAGGATGTACACTTTCTGAAAAATCAGGTCTCTCCCAAGTGTCCTAACTGGGAACCCAAAATCACTAATCACTTTTTGAAAATTGCGGCCATTAGTTGAACAAGTAGAAGCAAGCTACTTATTAGAGCAGGTGGTAGAAGCTTGTAAAGGGATGCAAAAGTTTGGTACTCTTGGATTTTTTTAGTAGGTGAAAAATAGAGACATTTGCTTTGATGTCTACTTTTTTCTGGTCATAACCAAACCAGTAAACAATTCTGTAATTTTTAGAAATTAAGGAAATAATCATTTTGATTGTTAAATATGGAGTCAGGAAAAATTAGATCTGTTAGTTTGGGGACTAGGTTTTCCATAAAAATTGTTGGGGGCTTAAGTTTTGATTTGTATAGGTTTTGGCTTTGGAAACCAAGTGCACAGTGGGATGTATATGGGATCTGCTTCTGAAGTGTTGTTGTGCTATATGTTTTGGAGCAGAAGGACAAGAGGCCTGTTCTTGGAAAGATTTTTTAGTAGGAAATTTGGATGTTCTCATAGAAGAAAGACATAAATCGTCAAAAGAAACCATTTTCAAGAATTACCAGACAGTCCAAAATAGGAATTAGCGGGACTCCAGAATTGTCTCTGTGGTGTGCTTTTTCTGCATTGGATATTGGTCCAAAGTAACAGAGAAAAGAAGGATGTACTGGGTATATGTTGGTATGTATTAGTTTAGTCCAATTAGGATATACTTAGTGACAGTTTAGCCTAAAAATAAAGGATGTATTTCAATATTGCTTCATAGAGCGATTCATCAGGGAGACAATGTTAGTTGTCTTGCCACATACAGTACTTGATCCGTTGCAGTGCTTAGTGCTCTCATTTGCACAAGTAGTGCTTTTATAAGTAACTTCTCTGAAAATAATTGGGCTGCTTGCAAGATCAGTGGTTTAGGGCCGGATCTGAAGCCAATGGAAACATTCCCATTGACTTCAGTTAGAGCAGTATCAAATCATTAAACCTGATATAGATCACAGCGATACAGATCAATGCCAAAATTTCTATTGACAGTTAGCGGGAGCAGGATTAGGTCCTTCTGTTTTATTGCCATGAGAATAGACGTAACCTCCTCGTTTATAGCCTACCAATTTGGGAATTGTAGCCAACAAAAATATTGTACAGATGTTATTCATCGAAAGAAGTATAAAATAGTAGTTCAGTGTTGTTGTAGCCATGTTGGTCCCAGGATATTAGCGATATAAGGTAATATCTTTTATTGGACTAACTTCTGTTGGTGAGAGAGATAAGCTTTCAAGCTTATACAGAGCAGTTTTTCAGAAGAACTCTGTGTAAGTGTAACACCGACAGACCCTAGTTGTTGGTGGGCAGGATCGAACCGGGGACTTCTGGAGCTTAGTGCACATGAGCCTTTACCACATGAACTAAAAACCTACTACCTCTTAGCTAAGACTGTAGAGAAGACTCATTTAACTCTCTCTCTCTCTCTCTCTCTCTCTCAAGTGGTCTCAGTGCCACTAGATAGGACGGAACACCACACCCAGGAGGCGTGTGGGTTACATAAGCTCAAAATCTGGTCTCTCTCACCAACAGAAGTTAGTCCAATAGAAGATATTACCTCGCCCACCTTGTCTCTCAAGTATAAGATAGGCCACTTTTGAGATTAATTGTGAATTCATCAACAGAACTTTGATATTAAGTTCAAGATGATGCTGTGTTAAAAGAACATAATTACTATAGGAATGCTTCTGTGTAACATATGCTGTTATGTACATGGGATTTAAGGATTTTAAATTTGGAACATCTCTATTTTTTATCTCCTATATCTTGTGAATCAATCATTTGAGTTTCCTAAAATTCCTAAGGGATGTGCATTAATGGATCTTTCAAACCTAAAGGGACAAGTCTAAAAGGGGAAAACAAAATTCAGAAATACTAATGGTCTACAACAGGGATCAGCAACCTTTGGCACACGGCCTGCCAGGGTAAGCCCCCTTGCGGGCCGGGCGAGTTTGTTTACCTGCCGCGAGTTCGGCCAATTGGGGCTCCTACTGGCCATGATTCACTGCTCCAGGCCAATGGGGGCTACGGGAAGCAGCGCAGCCCGAGGGATGTGCGGGCCATGTGATAAAGGTTGCCAATCCCTGGTCTACAAATTTCCTTGTGTCTGGAAAAAAAAAGGAACACAAAGTATGATCCATCTTTTAGGTATATGTGAATTGGTCATTCACATTTTTCAGTGCTGAAAATGACTTGTTGCCCTATAGAGAAAGGGAAATTATTATACTTTATTTATAAACATTCCTAAATAAAGGCTTTATGTTCCCACTAATACAGATAATAAATTCCATAAAAGCAGAATTTTCTTTATAAGTGAGAGGGGAAATTACAAAAATAATTATGGTGTAAATGTTGGTTTCCTTATTAAAAAGTAACTTATGATGGAAGTAAGAGCCCTACCAGAAATTTTCCTCATGACTATCATCAATTTTCCAAAGCTGTAGATTAGAAAAAAGGGAACTGATTTTTTTCCTACATTGCTGTATTGTTTCCTTCCTTTTAGTGAAATAATGTAAAACTTTAAACTACAGTTGCATTGTGTAAATATTCCACCCAGTGGAAGGTTTACCCATCTCTGGTGTTTATGCCTTTTATTTCAAAGAAACAGTGTAGAAGTGAAAATCCAAAACTGTAATTCAAACTATTTTATCAATAAAAGTTTAGTGTGGGACATATGTGTTCTTTGTGATGATTGCAGGTTGATGGAAATTCCTGTACAAATTGCTGTTAAAAAAAATTAATCTGTATGATGTGTTTGGCTGTTGTTGAGCAGAGGAGGAATACTGCTTAAGGATTTTTGCTTAGAGAATATTTATTGCTTATATTTTTAGATATATGAATAGGCAACTGCTAAGATAATGAGGGAAGAATTTGTTTTAACACTACCAAACTACTTTTAAATGCATTTAGATCATCTTGGAATGATCAACTACCCTATTATTAAAAAATGAGATTTTTGAAATATAAAAGTTCTCCTGAGAAGATGAAAAATGAAGAACATAAATTTCAAAGCATTTTCTGAATTACAAGACTCACTGAATCCATCCAGCCAAGAGTAGAAACTAGGTGCCCCGAGCAAAGTCAGTGGCTGGTACAAAGTAATACTAAAGTCCCGAGGCATACTACAAGGCTCACCTTTTCTCCCTTGCCTTTGAAGAATTGTGTAACAATGGTGTTGAACTCCAGTGAGGATTATATGGGGAAGGTGGATTCATTTTTGATTTAATTACATTGTCACAGGGCTATTTGATTTGATCCAGGGTATTATAGGGTGAACTTGTAGCAAGCCCTCTAACACTTTCAGTTATACAAAGTTCTTCTTTATTTGAGAAGTTCTAACCTCTCCATTGCTTACAACAGGTCTTTGATCAGAGAGCTACCTTCTGCTTGCAACATGAAATTTTGTTCCGATTTAGCTGATCTAAACTGAAGCAAATCATCATTTCCTTGATCTCGCCTGTGTTGCTGTTGCTTAATTTTGGCAGCAAACCAAATACCTTAAACAACCTAAGGCTAGGCTCCTGCTGAAACTATAGTAGCATCAAGTGTTGCACTGGAAATCCTTGGGAACAGAAATCCAGCCCAGCTGCTGCAAAAGCACCTGTAGGAGAGGAAGATTGGAAGAGAAAGCTAGGCCAGGCTCCCCTAGACCACTGCCCAGATCCCGCACATGTTCCAAGTAGTCTGGGCCCTCCTCTGGGGTATCATATGGGGCAGGATCCCCCTCACACACATGCCCTTCCCAGGGTTGATATGAGAACCAGTGAAACTGAAATGTACAAATAATAATAGAAAATTATGGAGTTCTAGACTCCTTCTGCTAATAAGGCTGTACCCTTCACATTTGTTTTTAGTATTAACCACTGCCTCAAACACCAGAGAAGTCACACAAACTGAGATTAGAACCCTGTGTTCTAACACACCAGACCCAAATCCCATCTGTTTAGCCAGACTACTTCTTAGAAAAAACATATCATAGCTTTCTCCTTGGCTATGCTGTCGGTAAAATGGGCTACTCATGTTATCATACAGTGGCCAGGAACGATGGTGTAAAATGATCATTGAGGGTGAAATGGTGATAGTGAAGTTGAAGTTAAGGTAACCAAATAATTATACTTTATCAAAATATTTTTGGTTATAAGCCAATAAACAGAGCTGGTAACCCACTATTTCAATGTGTTTTGCTTCCTATTCTAGTGGCAAAGAACGTGGTGGGGAGTCCCTGGCTGCTAAGTCTCAAACTTGCCCAATTTTTGGGGACACAGGAGTTCATCTAGCAAATGCTCCAATGCACAGATCCATCTCAGTGCCTTTATTAGCATAGGCAGAATCCTAATGTCATTGCAAAGAGCAGTCAGCCAATGGGAGTATGGCATAAAGGTAAGATACCTAAAAGGAACACTATTCTGTCAGATACAAATAGTTTTGATAGCCCATCCAGCCTCAGCACTAGGAGAAGGCATTTGCTTGCTTTTGGGCAGATTCTTACACATGGTGTAGGCTGCTAGGGACCAAACATTCAGGCCACTCTCTGGGACTGCCCCCAGTCTTGAGCTCAGGCTCACAAGCCAGCTAGTCCCTGCAGCACATGTTTGCTCCTACAGCTCCACAGTTCCTTCTGCAGTGTCAATGCCACCCTCCAATCAGAGGGAGGGTTCGCAGCAGGTAATGGGAGTGGGATTTCCAGCCAGCTGTCTAGCCCATCAGCGCTCCATGGGGGATGCAGAAGCGAGCTCCACTTCTCTAGCCATCCCCAGCCACACGGGGTTCCTAGGGCAGGGCCAGCCTTCACAATGTTGGTGCTGAGCTGTGGAGTAGGAGATCCACACAGAGAGTAACAGCTGTCTCCTATTATCCAGTTAAGCAGATCGTGTGGTAGCTCAACTGGTAGAAGTCAGTGCCAATGGTTGAAGGTTCAAATCCTGCTGCAGATGCTTGGGAGTAGGACAGAAGTGTTCGTGTTAGATTTTCTTTCTCCTGTTACCTCTTATAAAATATAGGAAATTGGGGTTTTTTTTAAACCTACATTATAAAAAATTATTTTGATTGCCAAGTCAAGCACTTTTGAGTTAGACAATGCCAGCTTTAAAGTTGCCTGTGCAACCCTAAGTCAACCATCATGTGCGTATGCATTATGCTACAGTCTTTAACTGTCTAGTCACATACGGTGTTTGACACAGGTTCTCTCTCTCATACAGTGGCCAGGAACGATGGTGTAAAATGATCATTGAGGGTGAAATGGTGATAGTGAAGTTGAAGTTAAGGTAACCAAATAATTATACTTTATCAAAATATTTTTGGTTATAAGCCAATAAACAGAGCTGGTGACTTTTGCTGATCTTCCTTTCACCAAATTGGAGGACTTGGCCAAGATTTTCAAAACTAACTAGTAGTATTAAGAATTCTTGGTTACTCAGCTTCAGATGCCTGTGTAGCCTGATCAAATTATTGTGTTTTGTTACAGGCTCTTTTCCAATTCAGGTGACTACTTAGAGTTAATTAAGAAGATAAAATTGGTGGAGCACACACAAACTCAATACAGATAAATATAATTGAAATCACAGGAAAAAATCAATACACATATGTGTAAAAATAAATACAGCAAAGTGGTTTCCTGCATTATTTATATTTGTTTATACAGCATGCATACTTTAAAACCTTATGGAGACATTAGAAACAAAGATGGAAGGAAAAGTAAGTGGAGATCACCCCAACAGGAAGCCACTGGGCCAGGCTTTCTACCCAATTGTCCCACATTGTCGTCCTGGTGTCCCAACACAGGTTAGATAACCACATCTTCTATACACCATTTCCTATTCTACTCACACGTGTTCAGAACCATTTGAAAAGGTTTTGACCCCTGCCTATGTGTGATATTCCAGCCAACCTTATGTGGTATTCTGGCCAATAGTTAAACTTCCGACTGTTGACATCTCATTTGTCATTTGTGTCAATGAATGTTTCAGTAGTTTTGATACGCCAATGCAGTTAGCTCCATGGTTACCTTATTGAAAAAATACCCTGAGATGCTACCGTGTATGTGTTTGTGGTTTACCTATTTATCACAATTATGCATATTGCAAAATTTTATAACCTTAGGACAAATATGTATCATTTAATAACTTTCCATCAAGCATATAGTACTCACACTAGCTTATGCCAGCTGCCAACTTTTCTGGGCCTCACTCTGAACCCTTAATTCTTAATGCCAAAGATGTATAGACAAGCCTATTTTTAATACATATATTTTGTTTATTTTGTTTCTTCTACTTGCTGTTATAGGTTCAATAGCTTCCATCATTATTTCCAGAAGCATACATAGCAGATAAAATATATTTTATCTCAAACTATAGACCCTCCAAGATTTGATCAGGGGTCAATGGTGAATACCTGGAACAAAATTTCAGAAGGTGGGGTGCTCTGCACTTTCTGAAAATCAGATCCTTTTTAAGATGTCTCAGATTGCGCATGTCTCAGAATCACCAGTAACTTTTGAATTTCTCATACCTGACATGTTCACGAAACAGAAAAAAGAACCATAAATTGTTGTAAATTGTTACCCCTGTTATTGAAGACAAGGGGCCAAATTTTCAAAGGTGCAGATAGATGCAAAGATGCAGAAAAGTGCCTGGGCAGGTTAGGGCACCTAACTTCCATTGACTTTCAAATAGGTACCTGGTGGGACTTCGAGAAGTACCTACCTGCATCTATAGGCACCTAAATTTCTTTCTAAATCTGGCTCAAGGGCAACTGAATGGTTGAAATCTGGTAAAAACAAATGGATGGCCTTCTGTTTTCCTCTGAAGGGAAGATCATATTTGGAAGGGTGGCTCCTAAATTAATAAGAATTTCAATTTTGATACTGTAGCTCAATAGGAATATGGAAATTCGGAATTCTGTGACCTATTACAGCTGCCTGTCCATATTACATTCTGTGAACATGCTTGATTAGTATGAGTTGTAAACACTAATATGGTAACACTCATCTGTTTCTAATGATAAGTCACGCAGACACTAACTTGTTGAACATTTCTGGCTTAATACCGATACTAATTTATAGTAAATCTTACAAAAAACAAACCACAAATCTAACTAAGTATAAATGATTCCATGTAGAAATAGGACTCAGTTAATTTCCTCTGTAATGCATTGTACAGACTAGATAGACCTGAATTATACTGGGTTTTTTTTATAGTAATGTTAATCTTTCCAGTGTTTTAACCTCATACATTAGCATTGACTATAGATGAGGGGAAAAAATGCAAGTAAACCCCAATAAGTCCACTACCAAAGCTCATGATTGAAAAACAAAACTCCAAATCCTTTGATGGGTTTAACAGATGACTTGTATAACCAACACAATAGGAAACATACTTTCATATATAAATATCTTATGCTGCTACACAAGAAAGCAGAGGTTGTGGTTTTTTTTCAATTTAGCGTTACGTTTTTGGTTTCTTTTGATGTTATCTTACTAAACATAAAGAGACACATAGGTTTCAAAAGACCATCATGTAATATGTTTGTACCGAATATGCATGATTTTGTAATTAAATAATAAACAGTAAAAAAATGCGTATATAAATTTGACTGAAAGTTCAGTACAAAACAAGCAACACAAAGACACCCTATTTGTGGACTTTTAGTTAACCATAGATTTTGTATTATGTGCTGGTAATTGTCACGATTCTGTTCAAATGAGAAGAGACATTTAGTCTGAAATTGGCAAGAAAACGTTGAAACTGCATGTAATACTTCATTAACAAATACATTAAAAACGACCACTGTGCTTGGACAGGTGGCCCGCACAGCACGGGAGAAGGAGAGGGTTAACACTCTACTTTCCTGTTGATCATTGCACCTTTCCCAGACCTAAAATCACTAGACTGAAATCTCCTCCCAAGTCTCTCAAAGGCCCTGAGACCTGTTGTCTGTAACTGCAGCAGAGGAAAACATCAGATTGCAGGTAGAGAGGGATTAGACACTCTCATGGATTACATGAACTGAAAGGTCTTTTCCAACCTTCAGTTCCATGATTCTAGGATTCTGTAGGCAGAATGGGATTCCTACCTCAACTGCACCCAGAATGAGAGTCAGCAATCCACTTCTGCCATCACTGTACCCAGATGGGCTACACTGCCAGGATGTGGCCCGAGGAGATTATTCAATTAGCAAATTTTAAAGTACTACCCTGGTAGTGAATTGCATTCATACCCAATTAGCAGCCAATAAACTAGAGACCTACCCATCTTTTAGTATTCTGTTTTCAGACTCAACTGGGCAAATGCTACAAAAAAGTCTCTGAGATCAGCCTTTCAACTAAACAGAAATGTTCTTGGGCAGTACTCCCGCACCCGTGTTATTTGCTTTTCACAGTCATTTGCACAAGCAAAAGTTTGTTTGCAAGAACATTCGTGAAAAGGGAACATGTAAATATTCCACAACCACATTTTTGTGGGCTTGAGAGTCATTTAATCAGAAAGCAGAAACAATATCAAGTGACTCAGGTGATGACCCATACAGGGCAAAGGAGATATTATGAACAGTGAGTACTTGAAGCAACAGTTGTGCTGAGTAGCTTATTAGCAAATCATAGGCTAACATATGTTTGCATAAAAATTTGTTAAATAATTGTGAATCGCTAACAAATTAGTTTTAAAAAATCAATCTATTCATTATTTGCAAACAAAAACAAGGCTTAAATGTGTGAACGGATCACCAGCCCTATTTTGAATGTGTAGAACAGACTGGATTGATATGAACAGCTTATGAATTCCTTCTAGTGATGAACAAGGGTAAAGTGTTCGTGGTGATTTTATTAACTCTGTCAGAAGCTTTTGGATAATAGTGACCACATAGTTTTCTTGATCCAACTGGCAGAACTTATGAAGTTGCATGATGTGTTCTTTAAGCAGTTTTACTCCTTCTTAGAGGACTCCTGGAGTGTTGCTGTGATAGTTACTCATCTTCCCTGAAGTTATCCTATATCTGGTCCCACAAGGAGTCACTCTTCCTGTCCAATGTGTATATAAAGCCACTAAGATTGTGAAACCTTTGGACTTAATTTTTATGCCTATGCTGATGACATTCACCTCTACAACTCTTTTTCTCCAACCCACGGTTTATAGTTTTATTGTTCTTGCACAGCCTAACTATGATAGGGCTCTGGATAAAAGTGAAATGGCTACAACATAATCAGAATTAGATAGAAGCAATGTCTGTTTGTTTGTGTAGTAGAAAGAGACCCTGCAACATGAGGCCTAGTTTAAGGGGCCTGATGTGAGACCTAAGACCTAAACAAAAGTCAGGACCTACTAACTAAAGCAAAGTTAGCAAGAGTCAGGTTATAAGCAAAAGTCAGGCCCTGCTACAAAACATGCCTGATTGCAGGTTCACTGTCCGGAACATGAACTTGATAAGTACGGGGCTAGTGTTGTAAAAACACAAACACTCCTAAGAAGTGCTAGGCACAGGATACTTGCATAAACACATTCCAAAAGGGCAGCACCAGAACCCTACAGTACAAAGGTATGGTATAAACACACTCCTTGAAGATAATACAGGGACACACTGACTCCTCCTAAGGATAAGATCTGGATGACAAGATGATGGATAGAGATGCTTTCTTTGAACCAACAGGTACAAGGTACAGGGTGGTAACTAACCACGTCAGAGGGGCAATAAGTAACTTGTTTGTTTCAGTGTATAAAAGAGATGTCACAGAGGGGGTATCTTTGTCCGGCCTAGGGGGGAGCAGAAAGTCCTCCCACTCACTGAGCCAACTCCATTGTCACAGGCATACATGTATTGAGTGTACCTGTAGCACATAGAAGGCAATAATACCATGCTTTGTCGGCAATGAACCTGGCTGAGTGCCTTCACTGAGTCTGTGGTCTTCTTGGGCAGTTCAATTGAAGTCTGCTGTATGAGCTATCTGGCCAGAGCCAATTCAGCACACGGAGAAAACACACACACAGCCAACAACTGACATGAGTTTGTTGGGTTTTGTTAGTTTTTTGAAAGAGGAGAGATATTTAAATGAAAGGGTGAAATATATCAGCACTGTATGTTGAGGGTCTTTGGCCACCTAGCACCATGGCAATTCATGGATTCAAGGTTCTATTGGAACCTGGATTCCCAAGTAAGCAGCAGTTACCTATGAGGTCTTTGTTGCTCTTTGGCCAGTGAGAAGGTTTCTCTCTAATGCAGTCCTTGTATTGATCTTCCATGCCTTTGTTGCCATCAGACAATGCATCAGTAGTGCACTGTGTACAGGGTTACTTTCACAGAGGCTGCTCTCCACCTGATGAATCCTCAGGAGTGTCCATTCCAAGAGTTAAACAGGAAGAAGCACAATTCCCTATTCTGGAAAAGGGCTATAAAAGAGTTAGATATTGTTATCAGTTATTATGGGGGGCATGGATCAGTGTTCACGTCACACTCCCTGTCGGTACCTAGCTCAAGCCAGGGAAGCTAATGATCAAACCAGCAGGCCAAATTCGGTGACGAATCCTAAAAGCAGAGGGACATCTACCTCCCTTTCCAAGCAGGTGAAACTGAAATGAGAGCAGCAGGGTTGCTGCTTGATAGGGAATTTGTGGCGCTACCTTCCCTCCAGTCTTTCCCTCCACTAGGAGGAGCATCAGCAGCCCTGGCTGGCAAAGAAGAGGTTTCTCAACTGGAAGTCCCCAATCTACCTCTTCTCCTCTAAACCAAGGTGAAGGGCAGGCTGGGTTGTAGATCCCCAGCTGGCTCTGTGCTGTGGGACTCAGAGGGGGCAGGATTTATCCCTTATTGCAGAGAAGCCTCAACATTCCCACCCTGTGAGTGATGCAGAATAGGAGAGCAAATAGTCATCACAATGTTTCTTCTGTTAGGCTTGGCTGATAGGGAAAGAGAAATGCAATTATTGCAGAACTTTGGATGCACGTTGTCCTCTGACCACACCACATCAGTGGATTGCTCAATGACAGCTCTTCTTCCCCAGATAGACAGCCATTTGCCAGCAACAACCACCTTTCCTCTGAGTAGCTTTGCCAGCTTGCTCCAGCCCGAGTGCCAAAATGAGTAATATGGAAACAAAAACAAAAGTGCTGAATATTCAAGTCAAAATGTTACGAAATCTAAAAATGACATAGTACGGGGGCAGGAGGGATACGAAATGATTAAAGGCAGGGTGATAATGGAATAGAACAATCTGCGCTTTCCCTGTTGTACTAGCATCCACAGTGGGTAATGTCTTAGTTTTCAGAGATATAAATACTGAGACTTAGCATTGTTTGTTGGTAGGCACAGATGCATCAGTGCATTTAAGAATACTTTCAGTACAACTAAGGGCTTGGGGAGAGAGGGAGATATCCTATGTATTCATAGCAATTTATTGTCCTATACCTTGAAAAATCAGTGACTGTGCTTTCAGACTCAGCAGGTGATTTGACAAGATGCCCAGGTTTTGGGGGCCTGTGTATTAGAGTGCACAAGAGACCACACTAATGGTCTGCTTTCCAATCCTAGTGATCGATTGATTACCTGAGAGAATTATCTAAAAATAGCTATTTTTATTTTGGCAGTTTATAAGCAGAAATTAATTATTTAAAATCTCCATTGTAAAAGAAACCAGTAAATAAATACAGTAGTATTTCTATAAGCCTCATATACTGTGCCATAGAAAAAACTCCATGGTATTTCTAATGAACTTATTTTACCATTTAGAAAAAAGTCTTTACCTTGACATATCCTGCATCAGACTGTATATACAAGATTTGACATTTTCATGAGGCTCATGCTGATTGCATGGGAAACAACATGCTCCATTCCAGCTAATATAATCTATTTTGGTAACAGACATTTGGGTCAATCTGTTCTCATACAAATTCTTAATAAACACATTCTTTTTTTCCCCCAGCTATACAATTTGAATGGATGAACTAGAAATGAGTAAATGGGAAAGCTAGAAGAATCATTGTTCTATTTCCCAGAGATTTTATTATTATTTACTATTATGTTTTATGGGGATTTTTAAATGAAGCCTAATTTTTAATGTATCTCAGGATTATTTTAGGGTAGAATTTAATGGGTAAATTTTCTAAATGGGGAAGTACAAGGAAAAACTTGCTCAAAAAGCCTGTTATTCTGTAGACAGAAGGTTAAGCATGCCGTTATCCAACTGACATATGAAAAAAAAAGGTTATTATGGTCTCATTGCATGCACCTTCCTTTGAAAATTTGACTTTCATTTTATTTACAGAGCTGTTTATTAAATATAGGCAGTTGACTCCACTCTGTCTCTTTTTCATAATATTTGCAGAATTTAAATGAATTAGTGATGTGTTCTGAAACTATTTTATCGCAATCTTACATAGGAAGATTTAATGTGAATTGCATGTTATTAAAATTACAATTTGATAACCTGTTTTTCATAAGCTATTGCTTACAAGTTGGTAACATTTAAACAGTGCTAGCATTAATTTTCCAATAAGCAAAAACAATTGCATTTTAGAATATTTAGCATCTACTGTGCAGTTCTTAAATTTAACAACCTAACCAGATTTACTTAAACCATTAAAAGCCTATTAGGTCTGCAGCATATTTCATTTCACCCAGAGCAATCTGCAAGCTGAAGGGTCAGTTTCACAAGCAGTGTCAAAGCAGCTTTTGTCTCATCCAACACTTAGCAAAGGCTAATTAAATTCCTTCATGAAAGATTCATCAATGTGAATATTCATTTCAAAGTTGCTAGAGATATGCTAACAAACCAAAATGATCACCTCAGAATTGCCATGAAAGAATTATGCTGGTCTGACAACAGGAAGATGATATTAGGTAACCTACTGTATATTTCTCTCTATCCTTATATAAGTAATGTGTTTTCCTGTGGGCCTACTAGATGCAGTGGGTTGCTATACTATCCTTTCATTTCTGGCTGAGTTCACAAGTGAAAGCAAATTTGTTGGTCTCATCCTAGGCACTAGTGGACATGGTGTGTAGCCACCCCACAGGTTGGTACCAAGTAACATAACTAGAGGACAGAAATATGTTTTCAAAGCTGTTTAGGGAAACCTTCTCAACTCAAAGCTATGAGCCTATCATCTTCTGGAGCAACACAGACATGACAAAAACACTGAAGATGCAGCTGTAGGCTTGTGTAAAATAGTCATACCTAGAATTCAGTGTATCTGTGCATAACTTAAACCTTATTCGTAGGATTTAAGTAGTGCATAGGTCTTGTGTTGGCCCTCTGCACAGGAGTGAATTTCACCCGGATGAGTTTTTCCCCAACACTTAAGGCTTGTCTACCTAGCAAGACAGTACACAGCAACCGAGGGTGTGAATCTACAGCGCACCAACTTGCTGTGCACTAACTTGCCATGTAAACAGGCGGATATTTTAAATGAGTCAGTTTTTTAAATTAGTAAATTTTGAAGCGGGTGCTCAGATGCTGGTGAGACACATGGGCTAAATAGATCCAAGTTATTTCTTACCACTCCTCCAACTGTGCTTCCAGAATGACAAGGTGGGGAGGGGATATAGGTTGGAAGGAAGAAGATGGAAGAGAGCGTTTGCAATGAGCAACTCAGTGACTCCTCCCTTAGACTAAAGAACAAATGATATATTTCTTTGTATTTTGTAGCTGGCTATCTAAGATCCTATACAAATCTGTGTACAAATCAGAGTGTCTCAAACTGTATTGTGACATAATGATCCACACTGGAGTGACTAACCAACCATCCAAAGAACAAATGTTAATTTAATAAAAGACTTCGGGGGAGAAAACATAAGCAAAGCTTCAGGTGAGCTTCTGAATCACTAGAGACAAAAGTGCTTTACCACTGCCTCTCAATTCTGTATTTTTTATGCTACCATGTTTGCCAATTCTGGTGTCTTTGCAGCATTTTAGAATATGCAATCAAAAGTACTGAAAAAAGTGGAAATGCTGCAGCTTTTCGTTGTTTTTTTCCCCCATTTCTTTCTCCTGTGTGCAGTCCATGTCAGTATCTTTGTTGGTTACCTAGGAAACTATTGTAGGATGGAATTTGATTGGCTGTGTTCTCAGATTGATTATTAAAGTCGTGGGCAGTTTCGAGTGGCAGACGTTTCATAGGTTGCACAAAGTAAGTAGCACTAAATGATTTACAATTTAAGATTCTTTTATTTAGAAATTAACTGTATAGAACATTAGATATGTCAAATCTTTGAAAACTTGGATCAGAAATGAGTAATAGTTTGAAATTTTGTCTTCTCTGCATTGTAGTTCTTGTTTCTTCTAGAAACATTTTAACTCTTATCTGGAATTGTCTTCAGTTTATTTCCCGATATTATTCAGAGATGTCTGATCAAGGGCAGGCAGGATACATAGCACTTACCACTGCCTGAGAAGACTAAAATCACAGGAGATAGGAAGAGGGGCAAAAATACAAGAAAGGGAACTATCTTCCAGATGGAACTGTTTATTATTACAAAAAAAATCCATATTTTATGCTGTTTGGACATGGGTTTGGGGCCCCTATCTCCTACATTCTAGCATTTTCTTTTCCCTTCATCTTGCCCAATCATTATTTCCCTGCCCTGTTCACTGTGGATCTGGTTTTCATGACTGTATGTGAGGCCACAGAGACCCAGCGAAGAACCTGGTCCCACACGGCCTCCACTCCCATCCCTGCGCTTTCTAACTTGACTGTTGGAACTGTTCCCATCTTTCCCTTCATACTGCTAGGGCTTCATCCAGCCTGTACGGTGGCCTGCTGGCATCATGAAGTCTGACTTTTGGCAGGCATATTCAAAAGGTAGAGGGAGACCTTTGGCTCTGAAGGGAAGGACAGCATGAGGGGAAGAGGGAGGAAAGGATGAATACCAGAAGAACATGAACAAGACAGGAGTGGGGGAACATGAGAAATAGACAGATGGAGAAATGAGGAACAAGGACAATGAGAGGAAGAAGAAGATGGGTCAAAAAAAGGAGAAGGACTGAGAATGAACAAAAAGCATTAGAAGCAAACTTGTCTACAGAAAAGCCTGCTGAAGCACTGGAGGCATATGTTTGTTTTTTTTATTTGTTGACATTTCTGTGGCACTCGCCACAGAATGTGACGTTTAAGACAATTCCTTTCATTATTTGTGTTATGGTTACTGCCTAGAGGTCCCAACTGTGATTTAGCTTATTGTTGCTACTTTTCTCTCTCCTTTTGTCTTTGGAAGTGAATGACATATGGGCCCTTAGCTATGTGGCTGTCAGACTTTCCGGCCCTTAAGTCAGATCTACCCTAGTCAGTACAAATTTGTATAAGAGGTTTAGTAGAGACTTAAAGATTCAACATGGACAGAATGAATCACATTGCACCAATTTTTGAGAAGTCATCAAAAACTCCTGTGAGACCATCATACAAACCTTTCCCAGACAGGGGGTGAGGAAGGCTTGCCTGTCCCCATCCTTCACTGATTTTATTAAGTCTGCTTTTACAGGTTCAGATGCCACCTGTATGTTTCATAAATCACTGCATGTGTTCTTCCAGAGGAAAGAACTTTCAATATGTTGCATTTCTATTGGGTGTTGGACACAACCCATTCACTCAACATTGATTGCTAAGGTGCGCACCCTCAGTATTCCAACACTGCACCCGGATCTCAGTTATATGTTGCTATAATGCATTCTTGATTCTCTACCTTGAATATGTTTTTAGTTCTGGATTTATACCATTTCCCTAAGAGTACCTTCTGTACTTCACATTACTGCATCTGCAATGCATTCTTCAACCGTACAAGAACAAATAGAAGTATTCTTGTGAAAAAGAAAGAAAGCAAAGATTTCCAACTAGTTACTCTCTTACACCTTCTCTTCTGAGCCAGATACTCTTTGCTGATGATTACAACAAAAGTGCAAACTTTTTATCCTGGGAGGAATACAGACTTCCTGTGTGACCTGTGCAAGTCACTTAATCTCCCTGTGCCTCACTGTCCCAATTTGTAAAGCAGAGATAATATTTCCTTTTCCCTCATCTTTTCTTTATATAGTCTTTTGACACTGTAAGCATTTCAGGGTTAGGACTGTCTCTTAGGTATACGCATGGTGTATTATTTATCTTATGGGTTTATCCTGTCACCCATCACTATAGTATCTGTGCACTTTTCATGTAAAAACAATAGCAGTAGCAAAGCAGGGATTTTGTTTGATTTGATTAATTTCCTGTTTGGGGTGAGTGTTAGAAGGGTTTTACAGGCAGGAGGGGATGTCAGTGTTGGAGGTTTACAGGTAGAAGGGGCTGTCAATGTTGTTAGTGTTATTCTGTTATTCTTTTTCAAAGAGGAAGGTTTTGCAGCATCTCCTAAAGATAGTCACTCTCTGGATTTGCCTGATTTCCTCAAAGAGGCCCTGGTATGGCATGGGCATTAGGCATTATTGTAATATAAATAATGATAGATCAACTTTAATCACTCTATAGAAGCTCATGATACTTTTGTGCAAGTGCAGCAAGTTAAATTTCCTGTTCAGATGAGATTCAGCTTACAGTGTGTTAGAACAAATTCGTGATTAAAAAAAATCATCATAATCTAATACATGCAGATACTGTTGCTACTTAAAAAGAAAAGGCGTACTTGTGGCACCTTAGAGACTAACTTAATGTCCAGTACTAGAAACATTTTTTTTTTTGTATCAAGCATCTGAACTTAATGAGGAGCTTATCTAAATCTCTGAATACCCTAACATTCTGCCATTGGTTGTCTCAGAAGCCATAGGTCGAAGTGGCAAAAGAGAATAGTAGTAAAACCTTGTGGTCAAGTTTACTAGACCATGCAGGGTTCTGTTTACCATATTCATTCTCAGCTGCAGTTCACGCTGGAACAATTTCTGTTGCTGTTTCATCTTATTTATTTTTAAATGGAACCCATGATCGTTTTATAAAAATAGTCTTAAAATTCTTATGGTGACAAACTGTCCTGGAAAAGTGTTACACTGTACTGTGTACTTTGTAATGTATTTTTGTGGTATGGTGGATTTGTTGGTTAAGTATGCATGGTTTTCTTACTTGCCATTTGTATACCCTATTTTTTCTGATTAGAATTAATTCTTTGGATAATATTTTGCTTATCTGAGAGTTTACTACCTATTTTTGAATCCCAGTATATACTGAGGTACCATGATATACACCTATATTATTGTTTTCTGTTTTCCCCAATAGGTAACCTCCACTAAGAATTATGTGGACAACTACCTATAATGGGATTGTGTCCTACCATGGTCAACATGTAGTCTAAATTATGTCTTACACTATTGAAAGTTTTTATTCCATAATCATTTGTGCCTGTTATATATCAAACCAAACTAGTCACACTACTAGTTACTGGGTCAAGGGATGGCCCTGGACTTTAATGACATTCATAGAGCGTAAGGCCATAAGTGACCATTAGATCATCAAGTCTGACCTCCAATGTATTATAGGCAAATAAATTTCACCCAGTTACCCCTGTATTAAGATCAATAATATGTTTGGCTAACGCTTATCTTCCAGAAAGGCATCCAGTTTTGATATGAACACATCAAGAGATGGACAATCCACTACTTCCCTTGACAGTTTGTCCCAGTGGTTAATCATCCTAGCTGTCAAAAATGTGTGTCTTATTTCCAATTGGAATTTGTCTGGCTTCAGCTTCCAACCATTGGTTCTTGTTATGCCTTTCTCTTATATATTAAAGATCCCTTTAATACCTAGCATTTTCTCCCTGTACAGGAACTTAAACATTGTATGGAAGTATTTATGATATTCCTCTCAAGCTTCTTTTTTGATAAGCCAAACAGATCAAGCTCTTTATGTATCTCAATGCTTTACATTTTCTCCAATCCTTGAATCATTTTTCTGGCTTTTTTTCTGTACCCTCTCTAATTTTTCAACATCTTCTTTAAGATGTGGACACCAGAACTGGATGCAATATTTCAGTATCTCTCTCACCAATGTCATATTTAGAGGTAAAATCGCCACGGCGAAAAGGAGGATCCCTGAGACGTTCTCTTTGTCTTTGTTTAACTCTTTTCGAAGAGCCCTGAAGCCTTCTATAATCTGTGTAGTTCCATGTTATGCCATGACATTGATTCCAATTGTATCATCACCAGTGAATCCTGGCCAGATAAGGTCATAATCCCATCCAATCTTGTAATTATAGCAAATATTTTGGCTTCAGGGAGACAGCACACCATCCACCATCTTGTTGTCCTTTACCGAATTCTCTTCTTAATATGGATTACACCTGCTTGCCTTTTTAGGATTGTTGAAGAACTTCTCTTGGTAGCTATCAACTTCTTTCTGTAAGGATGCCCATAAGTTATTTCTTCTGTAGCTTTCTGTTCCATTCTTCCAGAGACATGCTCTTTGGTAGGTGACTTGCTGAATGACATATGTGACAAAGTTCCTGCTCTACCTTGGTGGGTCTTGCGCTTATTGATGGATTTGCTCGCCTTAGAGCTTCACGGCAGCCCCCAGCTTGGCCGTTTTTCTGAATTTTTTTCTTGGCCGTGTGTCTGACCAGGAGTTGGGAGGTTTGGGGGGAACCCGGGCCCGCCCTCTACTCCGGGTTCCAGCCCAGGGCCCTGTGGAATGCAGCTGTCTACAGTGCCTCCTGGAACAGCTGTGCGGCAGCTACAACTCCCTGGGCTACTTCCCCTTGGCCTCCTCCCAACACCTTCTTTATCCTCACCAGAGGACCTTTCTCCTGGTGTCTGATAATGCTTGTATACCTCAGTCCTCCAACAGTCCGCGTTCTCACTCTCAGCTCCTAGCGCCTCTTGCTCCCAGCTCCTCACACGCACACCACAAACTGAAGTTAGCGCCTTTTTAAAACCCAGGTGCCCTGATTAGCCTGCCTTACTTGATTCTAGCAGCTTCTTGATTGGCTGCAGGTGTTCTAATCAGCCTGTCTTAATGGTATCCAGAAGGTTCCTGATTGTTCTGGAACCTTCCCTGTTGGGAAACGGAACGTCTTTTGCTTGCTCCTCAGCTATCTGCTTTCTATTCTTTCCTAAAGCCCCCTGGCCCGGATTTTTCTTACTTTTTGCACCTGCCTTAGTCCCCCCCCGACCGGGCCAGACGCTTTTTTGTTTTTTCTTTTCATTTTTTGTGTTTTTTTTCCGTCTACGTCCTTTGCCAGCATCCGCCCCCCCCCACGCCTGCTTTCGGGCGCAGCTACTTGCCTCAGCTGAGCCCCCGGAGGAGGGGGGGGAAGATTGCCGATTTGCTGTCCGGGGGAGGGGAGTGGAAACCCCCAGACCCAGCTGTCTTGCCAGCAGCTCGGACTTTACAGCATTCTTAATATGCCAAAGGCCTTGGAACACAGCCAACACAGCCGGAGAAGGAGATTTCAGCGGACAGAAGAAATAATTCAAGGGAGCTATAAATCATCGTGAAGAGGGCCGTAAGATTGAGTAACTTTCTGAATTATACTCTCGTGGGGGGGAGTTTGACTGTGATTACTTGCGTTTGTGGCGGCACAGGGGGTGTGGCATGGAGACCCCCACCCCCGATCCATCGGTGCCCCTACCCCCCCCATCGTTATTACAACTGTCACGGCCCCCCCGCCGTCTGTCCCTGCTGGCAATCTGCCATCTCCTTTCGGATCCAGCTGTTCGCTTTGAACTTTGCCTTCCGGACCAGACACAACAACTGACCAACCGAGACTCTTTGGACAAACGTGTGTGGGTCTGCACCCCCCCCCCCGGATTGCTTATCCCACAGCTTGCCCCTATTACTGGACCCCGATTTTGTCCCCCCCCCTCCTCCAGTCCCCCCCCCTCAGCATTCCTTCTTTTCCTGTCCGCAGCCTAGCGGAAGGAGGGGCTATTCCGTTTTCTTCCCCCCCCCTCCTCCTTCCGGTGTCTCCCTGTCTTTCCCTGCTCACAATGGCGGGGAACGAGAGGGGTGAGATTGCTTCCACAAAATTAGTTGTCCCTTCCCCACCACCACCCCTGCCCGACCCCCAAGGTCCCCCCCCTGCCACTATTGCTAAGATACTTGCCACCCCCCCTGCTGGGGCACCGGTAGCAGGAGGCACCAGGGTGATTGCTGCTGCTGCTGCACCCACCGCCCACCCAGATTCTAGGAAACCCCCCCCCCCCGGTTCGCCGGAAGGGCCAGGGCAGGTGGAAAGGAAAGGGCCCCGCTAAAACCACTGAGCCCTCCATGGCAGGGGCTGCCCCCACCGTTGCGGCCTCGTCATCAACCGTGGCGCCCCTCCCTGTGTTTCCCTCCACCAGCTCTGCGATTGCCCCTCCCCCGGCCCCCAGGACGTATGCCCGGGCGGCAGCGGGCTCTCCCCTACCTGCCGCCTCGTCATCTCGCCCCCCCCCGCCTCCGCCACCATCACCAGCGGCCGAGGCCCTTTCCCCGCCTTGACCAGGAAGCACGGCGTCCGTTGCCTCCTGGTGCCCGCTTCGCCCCACGTGGAGACATACGTGCAGGCGTTGGCGAAGGTGGTAGGACCCACGGCTATTGTGGCGGCCTCCAAGATGTATGGGAAGGTTGTTTTCTTCTTAGCCTCGGAGGATGCCGCCCAGGAGGCGGTAGAGAGGGGCCTGACGGTGGGGGGGGTGTTTGTCCCCCTAGAACCGTTAGAAGACCTGGGCGTCCGCCTCGTCCTTACCTCCGTTCCTCCCTTCTTACCCAATGCTGCCCTGTTACCCGCTCTTTCCACCCTGGGGAAACTTGTTTCTGTCATCAGCCCTCTCCCGTTGGGCTGCAAGGACCCCACCCTCCGTCACATTTTTTCGTTCCGCCGGCAAGTGCAGCTTCTACCACCGGCAGGGGCGCGTGACGAAGAGGCGCTTGAGGGGTCCTTTCTAGTCCCCTACCAGGGAGCCCGCTATCGGGTCTTTTATTCTACCGGAGAGGCCAGGTGCTACCTCTGCCGTTCAGCGGGGCATGTCCGCAGAGACTGCCCTTTGGCCCGGGGGGGAGGGGTCCCCGAAACCCCCGAGACCCGGCAGGACATCGGCCCCGTTGCTGCCGACGCCCCTGGCTGCCCGGCACCTGAAACCAATCCTCCTCCTACTCGACCCATTGCTGCTCCCGTCCGGGCCCAGGAGATACCTTCCCTACAACGCCCGGGCGAGCAAGGGAGTTCCACCCTTGCTAGTACCAACCCAACAGAGCCCATGGAGGAGGGTGGGGCAAAGATATTATCGGGTATAGGAGAGGGCCCTCCCCAAGGAGAAGCCCCCGCCCCTCATGTTGCCCCACCGCTACCTCCCCGAACCCCTAAACCATCGCCTCCACCCCCCGGCACGACCCCTGCTAACCAGCCCCCAGATGACGCTATGGAGGGCTGGACCCTAGTCCAGGGGAAGCGAGGCAAGCGGAAGGCTCGAGCTCCGCTGCATCCACCCGACGCAGAAGCCCCCCGGAAGACCAGGAAAGGAGGCACTGCTATCGAGCCTCCCGCCACGGCCGTGAGCGAGATCCATCCGCTGGTGTCGGGAGGGGAAGACGGACTGGCATTGGAGGGCAGAATTCCCCCTCCACGGGAGACCCTCCCCTCCGAGACTTCTGAGGACGCCCCTTCTGCCTGGACGCTACCCGAACCCCCCGCGGACCCCGAGGCGGCCGTTGAGGCGGACCCTAGAGGAGAGGCCCCCGGGGTGGCAGGAGTTGGCCTCTCCCCCGTGTATGCGGAGATTGAGGCCCTAGATTTGACCCCGGTCACCCAGGGAGGGGATGATTTGCTGCCGGCTGACCTTGAGCTGGGTAGCCTTACCCCAGCCTCCCTTTCCCCATGCTCCCTCCCCCTAATTGTCTTCCCGGGTGAGCACTCTGCAGAAAGTGGTCCACCACCTGATGCCATGGCCGCCAAGACCACCATGGAGCCAGCATCTAGCATTATTGGGAGCCCCCTCCCTTACCCCTTAACCCTTGACTTTGCTCAGGAGGCACTTTCCTTTAGCTGCTTGCCTCCTGCACCCCAGAGCCTTACCCCTGCCCCCACCCCTGCCCCTGCCCAAGGTCCCTCCTCCTGTAATGTTAATGCCGCCCCTGGGGTTATTTCCTTTCCGCCTTTTGCAGATTCCCCCCAAGGAGCAGTCTTTGCACTTTCTAGCCGCGACCCATTAGGAGTGGCAATTTTTCCCCTGCCATCCCCCTCCACCCCAAGGCATGAAATGAATTTAATAACCCCAGCCTGTCAGACACCCCGTCGGTGGTCCGCACCCTGTCTACCTGCCTTAGCGGACCACGAGGCTGTATTAAGAGGCCCATCAGGGAATACCCCGGGAATTGTAACCCCACCCCCCCATGAGCTGCGGCATGCGCTACGGAAGTTCCTAGAGCACAACCGTGGCGCCCGCGATAAGGCACAGCTGGCCCTTCGGCTATGGGGGGACTTTGATCAAATCCTCCAGGCCACAAGGGCCCTTATAAAGAAAAAGCAGGGGGCAAGGAAAGCGCGGTGCTGCGGCCTACGAGCGAGCCCGCAACTTCCGACGCGATCTACTCACCCACGGGATGGGTCATGGGTTGCTGTGCAACCCGCCGGGGGCCCTGAACCCCCCCGCCAATACGAGGCCCCCACCCCCCCAGCCCTCCGCATGACGCCTCTTATTATTGCGACCCTGAATACCAGGCGCTGTAGGATGGCTCTCCGCAGGTCCCAGGTGCTCTCTTACCTTCGGGAAGGGAGGTATTCTATAGTTTTCCTGCAGGAGACTCATACGGACCCGACCGCCGAAGACAGGTGGCGGCTGGAGTGGGGGGACGGGGTATACTTTAGCCACTTCGCGACCTGGCAGGCTGGAGTGGCAACCCTGTTCTCCCCCAACCTACGGCCTGAGGTGCTAGGGGTTAATGAGGCCGTGCCGGGCCACGTGCTGCACCTTCGAGTCCGTATGGAGGGGCTCGTGGTTAATCTTGTCAATATTTATGCCCCGCAAATGAGCTCCAGGCGGCCACAATTTTATCAGCAAGTGTCCGACTTTCTCGGCACCCTGGATTCGCACGAGTGCCTGGTCCTGGGAGGGGACTTTAACACCACCCTCGAGGAACGGGATCGCTCAGGGGCCGAACCGAGTCCGGCCGCTGCAAATATTCTCCAAGGGATAGTTGACCATCACTCCCTAGTGGACGTCTGGCGTGACCATCACCCAGATGACACCTCCACGTTCACCTTTGTTCGGGTGGAGGCCCATCGGTCACACCACTCTCGGTTGGACCGTATTTATTTATCCCGTTTCCACCTTTCACAAGCCCACTCCTCCGCCGTTCGGCCGGCCCCATTCTCCGATCATCATTTAGTCACTGTAACGGTCTCCCTCCGTGCAGAGAGACCGGGGCCGGCCTATTGGCACTTTAATAACAGCCTGTTGGAGGATGAGAGCTTTGTGATGTCCTTCCGGGAGTTTTGGCTGGCCTGGCGGGAGCAGTGGCGTGCCTTTCCCTCAGTGCGGCGATGGTGGGATCTCGGGAAGGTGCGCGCCAAGCTCTTCTGCCGTGACTACACTCGGGGCACCAGCCGACGGCGAAATGCGGCGATAGAGCAGTTGGAACGGGAGGTCTTAGAGATGGAGAGGCGCCTGGCCGCCGATCCCGAGGACCCGTCCCTCTGCGGAGCGTGCCGGGAGAAGCGGGAGGAGCTTCGGGCCCTTGAGGACCACCGGGCCCGAGGTGCCTTTGTTCGGTCCCGCATCCACCTCCTTCGGGAGATGGACCGCGGCTCCCGCTTCTTCTATGCCCTGGAGAAAATGAGGGGGGCCAAGAAACACGTCACCTGCCTTCTTGCAGAAGACGGTACCCCCCTCACGGATCCGGAGGAGATGTGTGGGAGGGCCCGTGACTTCTACACAAGCCTTTTCTCCCCGGACCCGACCGATCCTGACGCTTGTGAGGTGCTCTGGGAGGAACTCCCCACGGTCAGCGTGGGCGACCGAGACCGACTAGAGTTGCCTCTCACCCTGGCCGAGTTCTCGGAAGCCCTCCGTCGCATGCCCACCAATAAATCTCCGGGCATGGACGGGCTGACCGTGGAGTTTTACCGCGCGTTCTGGGACATTCTCGGCCCAGACCTAGTCACCGTCTGGGCTGAGTCCTTGCAGAGCGGGGTCCTCCCTCTGTCATGCAGACGAGCGGTGCTCGCTTTGCTGCCGAAGAAGGGGGACCTCCGCGATCTACGAAACTGGCGTCCCGTCTCACTCCTTAGCACGGATTACAAAATTGTAGCGAAAGCAATTTCGCTGCGGCTAGGGTCCGTGATGGCGGATGTGGTCCACCCAGACCAGACCTATACTGTCCCAGGTCGCAGCATTTTCGACAACCTCTTTCTAGTCCGAGACCTTTTGGAACTCGGGCGGAGAGATGGTCTATCGTTCGCCCTCCTGTCTCTTGATCAGGAGAAGGCGTTCGATAGAGTAGACCATGGGTACCTCCTGAGCACTCTGCAGGCGTTTGGATTTGGACCTCAGTTTGTGAGTTTTCTCCGGGTGCTGTATGCCTCCGCGGAGTGTTTGGTTAGGCTCAACTGGACCCTGACTGAACCGGTCAGCTTCGGGCGAGGAGTGCGGCAGGGGTGCCCCCTCTCGGGCCAGTTGTACGCTCTGGCGATCGAGCCTTTCCTCTGTCTCCTCCGCAGGAGGATGACAGGGTTGGTGCTGCGGGAGCCGGAGCTGCAGCTGGTCCTGTCGGCGTACGCCGATGACGTACTCCTCGTGGTCCAGGACCCGGGAGACTTGGCGCGAGTGGAGGCATGCCAAGCCATCTATTCGGCAGCCTCCTCCGCCCGAGTCAACTGGGTCAAGAGCTCTGGCTTGGCGGTGGGGGATTGGCGGCAGGTGAGCTCCCTCCCACCCGCACTTCAGACCATCCGGTGGAGTGCGGGTCCACTGCTCTATCTCGGCGTTTACCTTTCCGCTACGCATCCTTCCCCGCCGGAGAACTGGCAAAATTTAGAGGGCGGGGTGATAGAGCGGATCCGGAGATGGACGAGGCTACTCCGATGTCTCTCCCTCCGAGGGAGAGCACTGGTGCTTAACCAACTAGTCCTGTCCACGCTCTGGTACCGGCTCAACACCCTGGCCCCGGCCCCGGGTTTCCTGACCCACCTCCGGAGATTGATTCTAGAGTTCTTCTGGTCAGGAATGCACTGGGCCCCTGTTGGAGTTCTTCATCTACCCCTGAAGGAAGGAGGGCAGGGCCTGAAGTGTCTGTACACTCAGGTCCGCGTTTTCCGCCTCCAGGCCCTGCAGAGGCTCTTTTATAGTGCACGTAGTTCGGCGTGGAGCATACTGGCGCACGCCTTCCTGCGCCGTTTCCAAGGGTTTCGATATGACTGGCAGCTCTTTTATCTTTCACCGAGGGGTTTTCCGCGAGACCTCTCTGGGCTGCCAGTCTTCTACCAGGACCTCCTCCGGGCCTGGAAACTGTTTTTAACAACCAGGTCCGTGGCGGCCACCGTGGGAGCAGATCTCCTCACGGAGCCCCTGCTACACAATCCCCAGCTCCGTGTGCAGGTGGCGGAGTCCCGCTCGGTGCGCCAGAGGTTGGTCTTGGCGGAAGTCACGAGGGTCGGAGACCTCCTGGACTACGACCGGAGAGACTGGCTGGATCCCCTGATGCTTGCTCGGCGCATGGGGCTCTCCAGCCTCCGAACCCCCCGGCACGTACTTCGGGAGGTGGAGGCCGCTTTGACCCCCGCTGCTCGGGCTTACGTTAGCCGAGCCTTGTGCGAGGGCGCACCCCGCCCATCCCTTACCCCAGGCCCGCCGGACCTTTCCATCGGGCCCCCACCCCGTAGATCCCAACAAACCCCTCACCCTTTCACTGCAAGCCGGCTGCACGAACTGCTTATATACACTTAATACTTATATACACTTACGCTTCACACCATTCACGCCCACACCCTGGTGTACTGCCCCGATACAAAGTGGCGGGATCTCCTGCCACCTTTGGAGGGTGAGCAACCTCGGTGGGCCAGCCTGTATTCCACCTTGGTCCCAAGGCCCGTCGGGGACATCAGTTGGTGGCTCCTTCACGGAGCTGTGAGCACGGGCGTGTTTTTGACACGGTTTACCCCCATTCCGGACACTTGTCCTTTTTGTAATGTGAGGGAAACCCTGGCGCACGTGTATTTAGAGTGTGCCAGATTGCAGCCCCTTTTCCGGCTCCTCACAAATATTCTATTACGCTTCTGGCTTCATTTTTCCCCCCACCTTTTTATCTATACACTTCCCATCCGTGGCCCCACAAAGTCGCGGGATCTTCTGGTCAACCTCCTCCTAGCTTTGGCTAAAACAGCCATTTATAAAACCAGAGAGAGGAGGTTGGCCCACGAAACGTCCTGCGATTGTGGGGCCGTTTTCCGATCCTCAGTACATTCACGTATCCGGGCGGAGTTCCTCTGGGCGGCATCCACCGACTCCCTTGAAGCATTCGAGGAGCGGTGGGCGCTGTCTGGGGTTCTCTGCTCGGTGACCCCGTCCGGTTCCCTCCGTCTGACCCTTTGATTGAGGGTAAGAGCGAGAGACGCCAGCCCCAGCCGTCGCCGCTGGGGATACCATCATTCCTGTCATCTAGGAGGGGTCCTATAATACATGGGTGTCTACCCCCCCCCTCCCTAAACCGCCCACCCCGCAGCCGTGCCCATCTTACCGGGCACTCTCAGGAGAGGGAGGATCGGTGACACTGGGCGCGGCACTAGGTAACTCGAGGGGGTGGAAGACCACGAGTGTCGAGGAAGCCCCCCCGCTCTAGGCCACCAGGTAACTCAGGAGGGTGGAAGACCACGAGTGTCGAGGAAGCCCCCCCGCTCTGGGCCCAGGCTAGCCTGAACACTTCTCCCTCCTGAAAGCTGCTGTGTTGTACCTTCTGATTGCGTTGTTTTGTTGCATAGTTGTTTTGTTTCTTTGGTAATTCTGTAAGCGTTACCAATAAATTTTCTTTCTGTTTCAAAAAAAAAAAAAAAAAACCACCTTCCCTGTTACCTTACCCAGGGAAAAGGGACCTACTTAGCCTGGGGCTAATATATCTGCCTTCTATTATGCTCCTATAGCCATCTGCTCCAACCCTGTCACACATAATAATTTGATATCTTTAGCCTGCTTGACTGTCTCCTAGTTCTCTTTCCCATCTGGTCACAAATCACCATCTACTTGTTTGGTTCCTACTCTCTCCAGTTCTCTTATCGCTGATCCTTCCCCTTGTGGTATCTGTGGCAACACTTTCAGAATCTTTTGATTCACTGGATGCTATTCAATGTTAAAATTAGTGCTTCCAGACCATGCATCTGTAAAATGAATATAATAGCACTGCCTTATCTCACAGGAATGCTGTGAGGATAAATACTTTAAAGATTGTGAGGTGTTCAGACACTACAGAGATGTGGGCCATGCACCTGCCTTTCTCCATGGCATTTTAGTAAGATCTTGATTATTAATATCTGATGGAGTAATTTGCTCAAGTACTACTTTTAGTTTAAAAGCCCTTTGTGCATTTGTGCAGTTATAGGTAAGGTATGGTGGTTCCTATATACGATTATATGGAGAAATAATGACTTCTGTATCATTTCACCTGTTTCAAAATGGGAACTGCTAAGTGGCAAGTTATGCCAGCATTCCGACCAGACATCCACTAATTAACTCAGCTGTGGAATTCGCAGTCTGATTTTACTTGCTACCCACACAGCCTACTACGAGGAAACCTCACTGTGACATCCTCATGATGACAAGCTGGTAGATGCAGCAGCTGGTAAAAGTAGAACAAAGGAGTCTGTTTAGATTGACTATAAAGTAAAGACTGCCTGCAGCCAGAGTCTAGTCATAAAACTAAGACTTGGGTAATTCTGGCTTAGGTTCAAATAAGAAAGGGTATGTGGAGTCTTCCTGCAGCACAAAGTCAAGTGTGGAAATAAATAGGAATCATTTACTTGGTGACCACTAACTTTCAATGTTCTCATCTACCAGTTCTTTCCCTGTTGTTGGTTTATAAGGGAATCTGTGCATGGTACGAATTATGCTTGATAAAACAGCTGAGCAATTTCTGACAAGGCTAATAGTTGACAGCAGCTGTAGGGATTCTGCTTGCCTAGGACATGGGTTTTAACCTCTGTTTTGCCAGGCATTATGCAAAGTTCATCCACCTCATCAGACTGACTAAATGATAAGTTTAAAACACTGAAAAAGATAGCAAATGCTACATGGGTTGCTACCATAGTACCCTTCTGATGATTCAGACACTACAAAAGTATTTCAGTCTGTCATGAATGTGTTAAGCAAAGTAATGGACTGTAATGCCCATTTGTCATTTCAGAATTACAAAGCTCTACATTTTCTTGAACTGCCCTCCCTTTTTTTGTGGGTATAATTTTGTACATGTGAAAATTTGTGTTTGCATTTTTGCCCTCTTTTATCTAACTACTGATTTTGGCATCCACAGAGGAACACATTGGGCAGTTTTTTGCAGACACAAAATTACACCAAGAGAACTGGAATCTTGGATTGATGCCCAGATGAACATTTGGTCCAAAACATATAAACACTGCCTAAGCGTACAATAAAACCTATTACAGAATTGCAGGGACCTTGATAGTAGAATGGGACTGTGGTGGGACGGTCACCTCGCTCTGGCTTGGAAAGGGTTAAAGCCAGCCCTGGGAGAGGGCTGGGGCTGCAAGCTAAAGGCTCGCTGATTGGGGAAACAGCTGCAGCTGGGCCATGCCCCAATCAGGCCACACCCTATAAAAGGCCAGTGAGCCAGGTGCTTAAGACTCTTTCTCTAGCTTTTGAGAGGGAAGGACCTGGCTGCCTGGGAGCTGAGTAGGGACCTAAGGTAGGGCAGCACTGGGGGAAAGGCAAGAGGGGCTGGGGAGCTCCAGCCGGATAATCCGCCCCAGCCCACAGGGCCTTGTGCGGGGCCTAAATCAGGTGCTGGGGCTGCAAAGGGGCAGCCTGGGGCTAGGCAGAGGCAGCGGGTCCTACCACCCGCACCCCCCTTGCCAATGATGAGTGGCTATTACAGGCTGCAGTCAGCCTCAGTGAGAAGGGGCTAAATGACTGGCAGTAGGCACTGAGGCAAGGTGGGATTAGGGGGTTGGGGATTCCCTGGGGAGATCCAGAGACTGAGGGGATACTGCTGGGGCGAACCCCCAGACAAAGGGGCACCGAGGTCCGGAGGAGACACAGGGGCTAGAGGCGGCAATGACGCCGGCCTCCAGAGGGCGCTCTGGAGCTGGAAAACAAACTAATTCCCAGACTACTAGCAGGAGGTGCGGCGGGGTGAGTCACGTGTTGTTACAGGGACAAAAGACATCTTGGTTTCTCTTTATCACTCTTGTTTCCATAGTTATACCTAAGCTACTACCATTTCCTGTTAGCTGAATATTCATAGCACTGCTTTTGATTAAGAAACTCCAGAGGACTATCTTCTTCTGAAAGGCATATTCCAATATAGCTCATCACAGATAGGCAGGAGCTGCACTTTCGGAAGTGGAGAGATCATACGTACGTACAAGACATGTTTATTTCCTAACTTTTCAAAGTTGTTCCGAGTTTTAGCTGCTGTTTTGTTAATGTGACTAAAACCTCAATAAAAATACATCACTAAAAAAATACTAATAGTTAATACAAAAGTTGTATGGAAAATAAATGCAAAATATGTTTTGACTAAAATGTATTGGCTTGAAATAGTATATTACCGCGTGCAAGCAATAATCGGGGCTTCCTTTTGTGATCCTTAATCAAGCAAAGACCCAGCAGGCCAAATCCTGACTCAGGTGTTCCCTGTCCCCACTCCCCCAACAAAATCAACATCCAGGCCCATTTTGCACTTTGGAATCTCAAGGAGGAAGCTGGAATGGGCAAGAAGCAGCCTTGTGTTAGCCTAGTCTTGCATCCAGGCAATTTAAAACTTAAATCTCACCCCTACTGCCTTACATGATAGTGTGGGCCTTGGAAAGGGATGCCAAGAGTTTGTGCCTTTCCCAGCATCCCTGCATAAAGTGCTAGTTCTCCCTTCTACCTTGACACATCTGAGCTGACTAATAGCTAAGATAGGGATGTCAGCTGGAAATGAAGACTCAGTACATATGAAGATTTCCTCTCTCCCTGGCCCAGGCAGGAGCAAGAGGGACACAACAGGAATCCTGAAATCCTTGTCAATCCTCCCACTCATAACTTAGCTTTTTTGGGGCTCACTTGAAGTCCTAGTTCTCTTGGTGCTTCCCCTCACCCCATATACCATATCCTGTTCTGCTTAGTATCAGGAAGGAGGAGACAAATGAAGTAGGCTATGTGGTGGGCAGTCACTCAAATGAGCTCTTTTTCTACTTCTGTAGCTTCTCAGACTCTTACCACAGAGCTGTTCTAATGCATTGGCCTACCTATCCTAGGTTTGCTCACTGTATCATAAATGAGCAGTATTCCAGTGCAAAATGGATTTAAAAAATAATTTGTCCATGGCTAAGGAGAAGTTGCCATTAAGTAATTTGACCTTAGAAGCTGGAAGATTAAACCTGACATACTATGTTGGATGCTCGCAGGTAATTGTAACATAAATGTGCTGTTTCTGACAGGATCCAAGCCAAGATATAACCATATGAGTTTAGAAGAGATGCTTAACATGTGACATTCATTATTTAATGAGTATGTTAATATGAGAGCTTTGTATAAATCTCTGCTGACTCATCCAAAATTGTGACAATTTTTCAGTAATGGAGTTGACCACGTTTTACTCTTTAATACCAGTTTAAATTTACAGATACTAATTTAAAATAAATAGTAATCTGCTCTTAAAAACTTGTATATTTTGGATCCTATAGGAAGTGGGAGGCAACATATCCATTTTTTAAACCTTTGATTTCACATCTAATGTCTCAAAAGAATTAACAGGATATAAGAGATAAGATAGATCCGTAAATTTTAAGGTCAGAAGGGACTAGTGTGATCATCTAGTCTGACTTCCAGTGCAACACAGGCCATAAGATTTCCCTGAATAATTCTTGTTTGAAATAGATAATCTCTTTTAGAAAAAAAAAATCCAATGTTGACTTAACTGCAATCCTTGGTAAATTGTTCCAATGGATAATTACCCTCACTCTTAAAAATATACGCTTTATTTCCAGTCTGAATTTGTCTGGTTTAAACTTCCAGCCATTGGATCTTGTTATATCTTTGTCAGCTAGATTGAAGAGCCCATATCAAATTTTTGTTCCTAATGAGGTTACTTACAGACTGTGATCAAGTCACCACTGGTTCTTTGTCAGGCTAAATAGATCAAGCTCCTTGAAGTGCACATTATCACTTTTTCCCCCCATGTAGGTATTTATAGACTGTGATCAAGTCACCCCTTAATCTTCTCTTTGTTAAACTAAATAGATTGAGCTCCTTGAGTCTATTGCCATAAGGCATGTCTTCCAATCCTTTAATCATTCTCGTGTCTTTTCTCTGAACCCTCTCCAATTTATCAGCATCCTTCTTGAATAGGGGCACCAGAACTGGCCAAAATATTCCAGTAGGAGCACCAGTGCCAAACACAGGATAATAGAAACTCCCTACTCAAAATTATTTTCTTTATATATCCAAGAATCACATTAGCCGTTTGGCCAGGAGCTCATGTCCAGTTTATTATCCACCATGACCCCCCAAGTCTTCTTTTTTTTTTTCTTATAATAGGATCACCTATCCTTTAAGTGTGGCCTACATTCATTGTTCCTAAATGTATAACTTTATATAGACAAAAACTTCCCTTTACATTCAAGGCCCAATCCCGCAAACACCAAAGCATGTGCTTTGCTTCATATATTTGTGTAGTCCCTGCACTAAGCGTCAACTGCACTATTCATGTGCATAAAACGAAGCAAGTATATGTCTGCAAGATCAGGAGCCAAGGGAACATTATTGGTAAACATAGAGCACCTCTTTATTTAAAATTTCTGGCAGATTTTTTTTTGGGGGGGAGGGCTGGAGCGGGGGAGGAATGGTAGAGCACGTGAAATATCTAAATGAAATAAACGAGGGCCCTGGCCTAGCAAAGCACTTAGGCATATGGTTAACTTGTAGGTAGTTCCAATGAATTCTTTGGGATTTGTGCTTAAAAATAGGTACATGCTTAATTATTATTTATCTGCATAGCAGCAGGGCTTAGGAACCCTGGCAATGGATCATGTCCCCTTTGTGCTAAACACTACAAAAAAATCATCTCTGTCCCAAGGAAGTTACAATCTAAATATAAGAAAAGAGATGACAAAATGGATAGAGAGAGATGCTTAAAGCCTTTATTGGATGGGGGCCGTAAAACCTAAATTTACTTCATAGTTACAGAAGGGTGTCCGCTTTAAGTAGCTATCCCAATGTGCTAACAAAGCAGAGTACAGAAAATCATACTCCATTTGTAATGGTGGGAGAAGAGAAACACTAATGCAAGGATCAGCAACCTTTGGCACCCGGCCCGCCAGGGTAAGCCCCCTGGTGGGCCAGGTCGGTTTGTTTACCTGCTGCCTCCGCAGGTTTGGCCGATCACAGCTCCCACTGGCCGCGGTTCGCTGTTACAGGCCAACGGGGGCTGCGGGAAGTGGTGGCCAGCATATCCCTCGGCCCACGCTGCTTCCTGCAGTCCCCATTGGCCTGGAACAGCGAACAGCAGCCAGTGGGAGCTGCGATCGGCCGAACCTGCGGAGGCGGCAGGAAAACAAACCGGACAAAGGTTGCCAATCCCTGTACTTGTGTCTTCTCAAGCCTGTAATCATTAATGAGAATTGGGTTAAACATATTAAAGGGAAAACAAAACCTTTTCTGAATGTTGCAAAGCTACTTGCCTTCCCATGCATGCTGTATATACTTGAAGGTGGAAATATAACCAGCGATTATGTGTATATAGTAAACTCATTTTTGTTTGCCTCAGGATATTACCTTTCAGGATTTTACCAAAATGAATGTGGGACTCTACTTAAGTATCTAAAACACCCTCCAAATACCACATTTTAATTTGGTATGTTCACATTTTCAGTGTAATGTATTTTGTGAGTAAAATGCTATTATAACAGAAAGCATGCATTAATGGAAATGCTAGGGACAACTCAGTATAACTGGCAATTAATTTTAGGGGCCATTAAGCAGAGAATGAGAGAAAGCATGCCCCTTTAACTTTTTAAGCCAGTTTAAGCTGCAGTTCATTAGATTGCTAGCCCTGAATTATTTTGTCCATCCCCGTCAGTGTATTTGTTTTTAGCGTTCATTTTCAATGTGTGCATTCTTATGTACTGATTCAATATTTAAACTTCCTTCAAGGGCTGACTTCTCTAAAGCAATCATACTAAATTTTCTACAATTTGGGTAGTTTAGAACTCTGTCTTGTGTTCCTCAAGCTATTTCTAATGCCAACACAGCATTTATACATCAATTCTTATATTATTTAGGCATTTTTAAAAAGGCTTTTATTTTTACATATTGATTTGTTTGGTTCCAGTAGAGCTGCTACTGTAGAACCTTGAGCTTCCACAAACTATGTAGCATGTGCCCTGAACAGGAAGTAGAGAAAAAATGAAAGCGCTTAATATAAAAGCTCAATAGGACATCTGCTAATCATTCCAGATATAAATTGCCTCATTCAAAATGGGCTCAAGATGGCCTCTAAGTTTGCAAGTCCAAAACCATTCACACAGACAAGTGGAAGACTTTTTTGTATTCTAGCAGCCACTTCACAGTATTTTGTATCTCAAAATACTTCTAAATAACATTAATTTTGTGTAGTCCCAAATATAAAGTCAATGATGTTGTTCACTGTGTTGAAGGATGGCAATTTTGATGAAGAGGAGAATATTTCATTTAGTCAGAAAATATCAGTAGTGCTGTGTTTAAAGAGTTTTTCTTCAGTTACATATGAAAGGTAGAGATATTGTTAAAGAGGGTCCGACCCCAAGTTTTACCAATGACTTCAAAGGGAGCAGGATTGAGCTCAAAGTTGGTAGGCCTAAAAATTTGTGCTATTCTACCTTGATACTAATCCTTTACAGGGCAATGATTGTTGCCTGTACAGACGCCTGCTGCCTGTACAAACCCCTGAGCGTATGTGGAGCCTCACTAAATCATGAGAACAAAGTACAGAGATATGGGTATATAGAGCTCATTGTAAGATAGGGGCCTCAGATTTAAATGTCTGTTTGGTACATTTTTACATGAAACTTCTCATGCTGTTGCTCAAACTATGATGAAAGTTATATGCCCAATAATATTATTACTAGAACAATAGTACATAAATCCTAAATCATCCATAGCAATTAAATGCTGCTGGGGTTTTGTTGTAATACTATCTATATGTTAAGATAAAGGCTTATCTTCCGAGAGCCTTGTTATACGTGTATTTTTATTTAAATTAAAATAAATCAAAAGTGTAATGTGCTTGAGACAATACCCATTTTCTTAAAGGTTTCCTGTGAATCTCACAGTAAGTCATATCTCCATCTGTTTATTTGTGTAGAGGCAGCATGGATCAATACACAAAATAATGCAAATAGGGACTTCTTAAGGGTCAGAGCTTACAGAGGAAACTACTGTCATGGGGGGTTATATTTCAGAGCCAAAAATCTTTACAGTGTCCCTTTAACAGAATATGTGGTGTCTTAGGCCTGGTCTACACTGGGTGGGGCGGTCGATCTAAGATACGCAACTTCAGCTACGAGAATAGCGTAGCTGAAGTCAACGTATCTTAGATCGACTTAGAATCACTTACTTTGCATCCTCGATGGCTGCTGCTCCCCTGTCGACTCCACTTCTGCCTCTTGCCATGGTGGAGTTCCAGAGTTGATGGCAGAGTGAGCGGGGATCGATTTATCGCGTCTACACTAGACACGATAAATCGATCCCTGATAGATCGATCACTATCCGGCGGGTAGTATAGATGTGACCTTAGCTTTTGATTTACTTTTCAAACGATTTACACTGAACCTTCTAAATACAGAAATCTTCTTAACTTAGATCCCATCTTTTCTACATTGTGTGATGGATTTTGATGGATTCTATTGACCATATAGTGAGTGGTATGCACCTGGTGAATATTTACCAGTGCTTTGATTGCTCTATAGCTAATAAATAGACTGTTTTGTCTGCCTCATTCTTCTGCAAATAATTCTATGTATTTCAGAAGTTTGGATTAAGAGCTACATCTTGGGGAAAATATTTATCACATTGCACACAATCATAAAATGAGTGTCCACTTCTGTAGCCTATTTCATAAATGCACACCACTTGTATACATTTATCTGAAATGTCCTATCCTCAAGTCCTTAACCAGCCCTCAATTTCAGTCAGTGTTTTGCCTCCGTAGACTCCAGGATTTAGTATAGTTATATTTGTGTCATGTGTAAATCTACCTGGTATTTAATAATGATATCTATTGATCTTTATTGCTGATGCATGCTGAAGAATCTAAATGCTGAGTCGCTTAATAAAAAATCATGGTATAGTGGGGATGGTTCTGAGAGCATTCAGTAATTAGGAGATCCTTGGCTGTATAAACTCTATATGAAAGACTATCTAGGGTCCATTAGAAGCCAGTGGGGCCTATGTACACAAGTGGCCTATGGGCAGGGGTCGCATCTTCTTAAAATCCAAGCAAATCTTGGGAGGTGTGGTGATTGAAACACCTGTCATCTTTAATGGAGGAGGAGGAGGAAAATTCATATTACTCCTCCAATTGCAGAATTTCACAGGTGTATGAGGGGGCTGGATCACTCGATGATTGCCTGTTCTGTTCATTCCCTCTGAAGGGCCTGACATTGGCCATGTTGGAAGACAGGATACTGGGCTAGATGGACCATTGGTCTGACCAAGTATAGCTGGTTTTATGTTCTTATCTGTAAACTGAATCTCTGTTTCCATTACAGAATGGGATTATTTATATATAAATAATTAAAAGACCGTTCTAACATCCATGTGCCTCATAATTTTCAGATAATTTAGAAACTCATTTTAAAATTTGAAAACTCTACTAACTGGTCCCCAGTCATCCGGTACCACTCCAGTATCAAAGGCTTTCTAAAAAATAATTGCTAATGGTTCAACTATTGAGTTCCTAATCTCATATCACCTGTGGATGCTAACTCATCACTCCTTTTAAATTTATGTACTGCTGTTTCAATAATCTATCTTCACCGGGACAAAGTGGGGAATACTCTCACATCCTCCACAGATGTATTTTTAATATTCTCCTTAAATACAGATACAAAGAAACCTTGATTTTCTCTACCAATTCTTTTTTTTTTTAAAGTAACTAATGCTTACTTTGCCTTTATTAATAGTCTCTAAAAGGTGTGTGGTTTTAGGATAAAATCTTCAAAACTGAGCCCCGCCACTGAGAGTACACAATTAATACATCACATTTTTGTGTACAGTTTTAAAGATATACACTTTATTTATCAGTTCCACTAATATTAAAATGATTTATCTTTATATTAGCTGTTCATCATTTTCCCTTTTTCTTTTCCCTTTTCCCTCCTCATTTCTTAAAAACCACTCAACATGCTGCAATATTTTTATGTATTTGCTCTGTGTAGCATTTTAGAGCCCTGGTTAAGTTTCCATTAACCAACTTACCATTCACCCACACGGATATTAATTTCCTTTAGATTTGCATAAAGGAATCTGGTATCCCTGAACATACTCTATTCTCTCTGTAAAATTTGGCTAATTTTTGCTTATAGTACCTCTTACCAATAAATATCACTGATCTGTTTTTGCTCAGTGTAGATGGATCAGTGGCTCTCAACCTTTCCAAACTACTGTACCCCTTTCAGGAATCTGATTTATCTTGTGTACACCCAAGTTTCACCTCACTTAAAAACTACTTGCTTACAAAATCAGACATAAAAATACAAGTGTCACAGCACACTATTACTGGAAAAAAATGCTTGCTTTCTTATTTTTACCATATAATATCAACTGGAATATAAATATTGTACATACTTTTCAGTGTATAGTATGTAGAGCAATATAAACAAGTCATTGTCTGAAATTTTAGTTTATGGACTTCACTAGTAGCCTGTTGTAAAGTAAATATCTAGATGAGTTGAAGTACCCCCTGGAAGATCTGTTAACCCCTGGTGGAGAACCACTGGTATAAATAAATGTTAGTCTCTAAGGTGCCACAAGTACTCCTTTTCTTTTTACTGGTATAGAGTATTTCTCATTTTATCAAATTGAGGTTTAAGCTTTGGCACATGCTCCAGTGCCTTGCTGAATTGTGGTCTTTATTTGGAACAGATAGACATTCAATGAAGTTACTTCAGAAATTCAAAATGGTAGGAACAGATGTGAAATGGTTGCCAGGATTCAATGGTTACTTTAGGGTATGTCTACACTACGGAATAAGGTCGAATTTATAGAAGTCAGTTTTTTAGAAATCGGTTTTATATATTCGAGTGTGTGTGTCCCCACAGAAAATGCTCTAAGTGCATTAAGTGCATTAACTCGGCGGAGCGCTTCCACAGTACCAAGGCTAGAGTTGACTTCCGGAGCGTTGCACTCTGGGTAGCTATCCCACAGTTCCCGCAGTCTCTGCTGCCCATTGGAATTCTGGGTTGAGATCCCAATGCCTGATGGGGCTAAAACATTGTCGCGGGTGGTTCTGGGTACATATCGTCAGGCCCCCGTTCCCTCCCTCCCTCCGTGAAAGCAAGGGCAGACAATCATTTCGCGCCTTTTTTCCTGAGTTACTTGTGCAGACGCCATACCACGGCAAGCATGGAGCCCGCTCAGGTAACCGTCACCCTATGTCTCCTGGGTGCTGGCAGACGCGGTACGGCATTGCTACACAGTAGCAGCAACCCATTGCCTTCTGGCAGCAGACGGTACAGTACGACTGGTAGCCGTCATCGTCATGTCCGAGGTGCTCCTGGCTACGTCGGCTGGGAGCGCCTGGGCAGACATGGGCGCAGGGACTAAATTTGGAGTGACTTGACCAGGTCATTCTCTGTAGTCCTGCAGTCAGTCCTATTGAACCGTCTTATGGTGAGCGGGCAGGCGATACGGACTGCTAGCAGTCGTATTGTACCATCTTCTGCCAGGCAGGCAAGAGATGAGGATGGCTAGCAGTCGTACTGTACCATCTTCTGCCGAGCAGCCATGAGATGTGGATGGCATGCAGTCCTTCTGCACCGTCTGCTGCCAGCCAAAGATGTAAAAGATAGATGGAGTGGGTCAAAACAAGAAATAGACCAGATTGGTTTTGTACTCATTTGCCTCCTCCCCTGTCTAGGGGACTCATTCCTCTAGGTCACACTGCAGTCGCTCACAGAGAAGGTGCAGCGAGGTAAATCTAGCCATGTATCAATCAGAGGCCAGGCTAACCTCCTTGTTCCAATAAGAACGATAACTTAGGTGCACCATTTCTTATTGGAATCTATATTGGAACTATATGCAGCACCAGAACCTGGCAAAGCGATACCAGGCGAGGAGGCGACGTCAGCGCGGTCACGTGAGTGATCAGGACATGGACACAGATTTCTCTGAAAGCATGGGCCCTGCCAATGCATGCATCATGGTGCTAATGGGGCAGGTTCATGCTGTGGAACGCCGATTCTGGGCTCGGGAAACAAGCACAGACTGGTGGGACTGCATAGTGTTGCAGGTCTGGGACGATTCCCAGTGGCTGCGAAACTTTCGCATGCGTAAGGGCACTTTCATGGAACTTTGTGACTTGCTTTCCCCTGCCCTGAAGTGCATGAATACCAAGATGAGAGCAGCCCTCACAGTTGAGAAGCGAGTGGCGATAGCCCTGTGAAAGCTTGCAACGCCAGACAGCTACCGGTCAGTTGGGAATCAATTTGGAGTGGGCAAATCTACTGTGGGGGCTGCTGTGATGCAAGTAGCCCACGCAATCAAAGATCTGCTGATATCAAGGGTAGTGACCCTGGGAAATGTGCAGGTCATAGTGGATGGCTTTGCTGCAATGGGATTCCCTAACTGTGGTGGGGCCATAGACGGAACCCATATCCCTATCTTGGCACCGGAGCACCAAGCCGCCGAGTACATAAACCGCAAGGGGTACTTTTCGATAGTGCTGCAAGCTCTGGTGGATCACAAGGGACGTTTCACCAACATCAACTTGGGATGGCCGGGAAAGGTGCATGATGCTCGCATCTTCAGGAACTCTGGTCTGTTTCAAAAGCTGCAGGAAGGGACTTTATTCCCAGACCAGAAAATAACCGTTCGGGATGTTGAAATGCCTATATGTATCCTTGGGGACCCAGCCTACCCCTTAATGCCATGGCTCATGAAGCCGTACACAGGCAGCCTGGACAGTAGTCAGGAGCTGTTCAACTACAGGCTGAGCAAGTGCAGAATGGTGGTAGAATGTGCATTTGGACGTTTAAAGGCGCGCTGGCGCAGTTTACTGACTCGCTTAGACCTCAGCGAAACCAATATTCCCACTGTTATTACTGCTTGCTGTGTGCTCCACAATATCTGTGAGAGTAAGGGGGAGACGTTTATGGCGGGGTGGGAGGTTGAGGCAAATCGCCTGGCTGCTGGTTACACGCAGCCAGACACCAGGGCGGTTAGAAGAGCACAGGAGGGCGCGGTACGCATCAGAGAAGCTTTGAAAACCAGTTTCATGACTGGCCAGGCTACGGTGTGAAAGTTCTGTTTGTTTCTCCTTGATGAAACCCCCCGCCCCTTGGTTCACTCTACTTCCCTGTAAGCTAACCACCCTCCCCACCTGCCTTTGCTGCAGCTCAACCATACACTGGAGCATACTGGTTTGGTCCTGCAGCAGCCTCAGCATTGAATCCTGCCTCCTCTCATCACGCTGCCGCCACATTTGAGCTTCAGCCCTGTCTTCAGCCCGCCACTTACTCTCTTCAGCCCACCACCTCTCCTCCCGGTCATTTTGTGCTTTCCTGCACTCTGACATTATTTGCCTCCACGCATTCGTCTGTGCTCTGTCAGTGTGGGAGGACAGCATGAGCTCAGAGAACATTTCATCGCGAGTGCATTTTTTTTTCTTTCTAAGCTTCACTAGCCTCTGGGAAGGAGAAGATCCTGTGATCATTGAAACACATGCAGCTGGTGGAGAAAAAAAAAAGGGACAGCGGTATTTAAAAAGACACATTTTATAAAACAGTGGCTACACTCTTTCAGGGTAAACCTTGCTGTTAACATTACATACATAGCACATGTGCTTTCATTACAAGGTCGCATTTTGCCTCCTCCCACCGCGTGACTACCCCCTCAACCTTCCCCCCTCCCTGTGGCTAACAGCGGGGAACATTTCTGTTTAGCCACAGGCAAACAGCCCAGCAGGAATGGGCTCCTCTGAGTGTCCCCTGAAGAAAAGCACTCTATTTCAACCAGGTGACCATGAATTATATCTCACTCTCCTGAGGATAACACAGAGAAATAAAGAACGGATGTTGTTTGAATGCCAGCAAACATACACTGCAATGCTTTGTTGTACAATGATTCCCGAGTACGTGTTACTGGCCTGGAGTGGTAAAGTGTCCTACCATGAAGGACGCAATAAGGCTGCCCTCCCCAGAAACCTTTTGCAAAGGCTTTAGGACTACATCTAGGGGAACCGCAAATGCCAGGGCAAAGTAATCCTTTCACATGCTTGCTTTTAAACCATGTATAGTATTTTAAAAGGTACACTCACCAGAGGTCCCTTCTCCACCTGCTGGGTCCAGGAGGCAGCCTTGGGTGGGTTCGGGGGGTACTGGCTCCAGGTCTAGGGTGAGAAACAGTTCCTGGCTGTCGGGAAAACCGGTTTCTCCGCTTGCTTGCTGTGAGCTATCTACAACCTCCTCCTCATCATCATCTTCTTCGTCCCCAAAGCCTGCTTCCGTATTGCCTCCATCTCCATTGAAGGAGTCAAACAACACGGCTGGGGTAGTGGTGGCTGAACCCCCTAAAATGGCATGCAGCTCATCATAGAAGCGGCATGTTTGGGGCTCTGACCCAGAGCGGCTGTTCACCTCTCTGGTTTTCTGGTAGGCTTGCCTCAGCTCCTTAAGTTTCACGCGGCACTGCTTCGGGTCCCTGTTATGGCCTCTGTCCTTCATGCCCTGGGAGATTTTCACAAAGGTTTTGGCATTTCGAAAACTGGAACGGAGTTCTGATAGCACGGATTCCTCTCCCCAAACAGCGATCAGATCCTGTACCTCCCGTTCGGTCCATGCTGGAGCTCTTTTGCGATTCTGGGACTCCATCATGGTCACCTCTGCTGATGAGCTCTGCATGGTCACCTGCAGCTTGCCACGCTGGCCAAACAGGAAATGAGATTCAAAAGTTCGCGGTTCTTTTCCTGTCTACCTGGCCAGTGCATCTGAGTTGAGAGTGCTGTCCAGAGCGGTCATAATGGAGCACTCTGGGATAGCTCCCGGAGGCCAATACCATCGAATTGTGTCCACAGTACCCCAAATTCGAGCCGGCAACGTCGATTTAAGCGCTAATCCACTTGTCAGGGGTGGAGAAAGGAAATCAATTTTAAGAGCCCTTTAAGTCGAAATAAAGGGCTTCATTGTGTGGACGGGTGCAGGTTTACATCGATTTAACGCTGCTAAATTCGACCTAAAGTCCTAGTGTAGACCAGGGCTTAGTGTTTTATCAACTAGGCTACAATTTCGTAACCAAGATGCATCAGAACTTATGTTAAGAGTCAGTAGGCTCTGTTGTGATTGTTAGGTTAGATAGAAGTAACATATTGACAGAGAAGCATATTTAGAAGGCATATGGTAAAGAAAGCAGGGAGTGCTGCATACTGGGAGATCTCTTCCTATTTTCCCGCAGCACTGCATTGGAGGAGGTGGACATGCATAAGTGGCTCTCCTGAAAGTGTATTAAATGAATAAGAATATATTTCATAACTCCTCTGCTTATTGAGCTTCTTTTATTTACACAGTAATACTCTAGAATAGTCAGTGTGTAATAATTGCTGGCCTCTATTAAAGGAAAGCTAAGTAACACATTTTTATTAGTGATTAGTTATTTGTGAGACAAACAACTTACAGCTGAAAATGCAGAAGCAAAAAACTTAGAAAATGCAAAATACAGACTGTATAAATCATCTTTTATATTACTGCATTATTTTGCAGTTAAGGTGGAAGCATTTCATGGCATGTGACATGTCTTGTTGAAGTGAAAGGCCTATTCCACCTGATATTTTTGGCTGTGATATACCACTTAGATTGTGGCACATCTCCAGTCAAAATCTGAGTCACATGCTTTTCATTTCATTCAAAAACCAGCTAAGTGCCATGACATTTTATAATCCCTTTACATTTTTAAAAGCAATTCCCACTGGCTTGTGTGTTCCTAAACAGTGAAATGAGAACCACTTGTCACAAAGGACAAGTAGCTCATCTACTTCAAAAAGAACAGGAGTACTTGTGGCCTTATATCAGGGGCTTAAGAGGAAAGTGTAAAACCCACATAAAACACCTAATTTTGCAATCTACTGCCATTGGTATAGGAGGGGCATGTTCCAATAGAGCACAGGTCAGGGAGGTATGAACTCCTTGCTTTGATCCTGACTCTCACTGCAACCTTGGGCAAGCCCCTGCATACCGGTCTCAATTTCTTCATCTGCATATTAGAGATAAGTCATGCTGATAATACTACATTATGAATTATATTAAAACCCCATACAGTAAAAGAATGTTAAGATTACAAAGTTAACTCAAAAGTTAAGAAATAGTTATTCTTGCTTGTGAAACCTTAATTAGGTCTCCATGCACATATGAATGGTCTTGCCCAAATTTCTATAGGAAGTCTGTCACAGAATCAGGAATAGAACCCAGCTTTCCTGGGTTCCAGTCCAGTACCTTAACCCAAAAAACTGGTTTTTTTTCTTCTTTTTTCTCCCTCTGACTCATGCTGTGTGAGTTGTACCCTGAATAAGGAAAGTCCTGTAGAACAAATGGTATATCATATAATTAAAGACTATCATGATATAAATGCACAATAGGGCTGAATCAATATTGCATGCTCAATCTTAATTCTCACATTTCCTAACTTCTGCATACTTGAGCTTGGAACTTTAATGTTCTTTTACTTGTTTTCTAAAATATGTAATTTTAGGGGGGAGTGGGGTTTAAGACTGAAATGAAAACTGAAAAAACCACATCCCTGAAGTTCCATTATGTGGAACCATATTGATCAAATCTCAACCCTCCATGGGACACCAGCAGAGATGGAACTACAATACAGATGTCTGCCACTTGAACTAAAGTAACTGGTAGCAGTAGTGGGCTATGTCAAGGTTCCTTCCCCACTCCGAACTCTAGGGTACAGATGTGGGGACCTGCATGAAAACCTCCTAAGCTTACTTTTACCAGCTTAGGTTAAAACTTCCCCAAGGTATAAACTATTTTACCCTTTGCCCTTGGACTTCCACTGCCACCAAACATTTATCTGGGTTTATTTTTATTAGGAAAACATTGTTTGGAAATGTCTTCCCCACAAAAAAATCCTCCCAACCCTTGCACCCTACTTCCTGGGGAAGGTTTGGTAAAAATCCTCACCAATTTGCAAAGGTGACCACAGACCCAAACCCTTGGATCTTAAGAACAATGAAAAAGCATTCAGTTTCTGAAAAGGATTTTAATAGAAGTAAAAAGTAAAAAAGAATCACTTCTGTAAAATCAGGATGGTAACTACCTTACAGGGTAATTAGATTCAAAACATAGAGAATCCCTCTAGGCAAAACCTTAAGTTACAAAAAGACACAAAAACAGGAATATCCATTCTATTCAGCACAGCTTTATTTCTCAGCCATTTAAAGAAATCATAATCTAACGCATATCTAGCTAGATTACTTACTAAGTTCTAAGACTCCATCCTGTTCTGTCCCCGGCAAAAGCATCCCACAGACAGACTTTGGTCTGAAGTGGGTGCTGTTTGTTCAGCCAAGTACATATGGGTGCACTCATTCTTAAAGGCAGTGTGCTGAAATGGATGAGACTTAGATCTGCTATGTCAGAGTCTAGGGTTCTGTTGCAAGCTGCCGCATAAATAACCTTGTACACTTTCTTACCCCATGTGCAAAATAGGACTGCTGCGCTGGGCATCACAAAATGGGGAAGAGATGGCCAGCCCTCTGTGGAGATAGAGGTGGTTAGGGACTATTTAGAAAAGCTGGACGTGCACAAGTCCATGGGGCCGGACGAGTTGCATCCGAGAGTGCTGAAGGAATTGGCGGCTGTGATTGCAGAGCCATTGGCCGTTATCTTTGAAAACTCGTGGCGAACGGGGGAAGTCCCGGATGACTGGAAAAAGGCTAATGTAGTGCCAATCTTTAAAAAAGGGAAGAAGGAGGATCCTGGGAACTACAGGCCGTCAGCCTCACCTCAGTCCCTGGAAAAATCATGGAGCAGGTCCTCAAAGAATCAATCCTGAAGCACTTGCATGAGAGGAAAGTGATCAGGAACAGCCAGCATGGATTCACCAAGGGAAGGTCATGCCTGACTAATCTAATCGCCTTTTATGATGAGATTACTGGTTCTGTGGATGAAGGGAAAGCAGTGGATGTATTGTTTCTTGACTTTAGCAAAGCTTTTGACATGGTCTCCCACAGTATTCTTGTCAGCAAGTTAAGGAAGTATGGGCTGGATGAATGCACTATAAGGTGGGTAGAAAGCTGGCTAGATTGTCGGGCTCAACGGGTAGTGATCAATGGCTCCATGTCTAGTTGGCAGCCGGTGTCAAGTGGAGTGCTCCAAGGGTCGGTCCTGGAGCCGGTTTTGTTCAATATCTTCATAAATGATCTGGAGGATGGTGTAGATTGCACTCTCAGCAAATTTGCGGATGATACTAAACTGGGAGGAGTGGTAGATACGCTGGAGGGGAGGGATAGGATACAGACGGACCTAGACAAATTGGAGGATTGGGCCAAAAGAAATCTGATGAGGTTCAATAAGGATAAGTGCAGGGTCCTGCACTTAGGACGGAAGAATCCAATACACCGCTACAGACTAGGGGCCGAATGGCTAGGCAGCAGTTCTGCAGAGAAGGACCTAGGGGTGACAGTGGACGAGAAGCTGGATATGAGTCAGCAGTGTGCCCTTGTTGCCAAGAAGGCCAATGGCATTTTGGGATGTATAAGTAGGGGCATAGCGAGCAGATCGAGGGACGTGATTGTCCCCCTCTATTCGACATTGGTGAGGCCTCATCTGGAGTACTGTGTCCAGTTTTGGGCCCTACAAGAAGGATGTGGATAAATTGGAGAGAGTCCAGCGAAGGGCAACAAAAATGATTAGGGGTCTAGAACACATGACTTATGAGGAGAGGCTGAGGGAGCTGGGATTGTTTAGTCTGCAGAAGAGAAGAATGAGGGGGGATTTGATAGCTGCTTTCAACTACCTGAAAGGGGGTTCCAAAGAGGATGGCTCTAGACTGTTCTCAATGGTAGCAGATGACAGAACAAGGAGTAATGGTCTCAAGTTGCAGTGGGGGAGGTTTAGATTGGATATCAGGAAAAACTTTTTCACTGTGAGGGTGGTGAAACACTGGAATGCGTTACCTAGGGAGGTGGTGGAATCTCCTTCCTTAGAGGTTTTTAAGGTCAGGCTTGACAAAGCCCTGGCTGGGATGATTTAACTGGGAATTGGTCCTGCTTCGAGCAGGGGGTTGGACTAGATGACCTTCTGGGGTCCCTTCCAACCCTGATATTCTATGATTCTATGATCTTCATCCTAAGGTTGGAGCATGAGGCCTTGCTCAGTGGCAAGGGATATGCAGTGCACAGAATTATCACCACTTAGTGGAAGAAATGAAACTATAACTCATCTCCTCCTGGCTCAGATAAGCCTGCTCTCCCCCCACCACTCCAAAGGGGATGTTGATACTGCTGAATCCCCTACATGTGTATCTCCAACTCTGTAATTACCATAGAGAGAGGCTCAATGAGGGCTGGGAGCCTCCTCAGTGCACTGTCATTCATGAGGCTGTGTGGGGTTTCAGCATGCTCAAAGCAGATGGAAAGTTCAGAGACTTTACCAGTAATCCTCTAACATGTTCTGCAGAGTGTATTGCTCATGTGGAAATTTTGGAGGCTTATAACTTGGTCCAATATGGGTAAATTTTCATGGAGAGGGCAATTGGAGACTATGGAATGGACATTTGCAGGTAGACTGAAGAAAAGAATAGATAAATGGAGGCAATAGTTATGTAGCTCTCCCTCTTAGCCCAATCAATGTGCCTCACTTTTTATTTGGTGGTTTCACTTGCTCACAATCTTCTGTTTGTCTGTATGATGTCTTTTCTTCAAAATTTGACATCTCTCTTCAGCCCCATTCCCTGACCGCTATTAAACAAATCCATTTGCATACAAACCTCTCGTGCTACCTTTTATCTCTCCTCATGTTAAAGACTGGTCAGTCATTCCTCCTCTTCACCTCTTAACTTGTACTTCTTTCTAATGCAAGATAGGGCTTTACGTCTCACCTCATTATTACCAAGTTTTCTTTATAACCTCCTGTAAAGGATATTTATCCAAATCATTGAGAAACTGTGAACATCTGAAATCTACCAGTTCACCATTTTTCCACTATGTTGTCAACGCTTTAAAATTCTAACAGATTAAAGAGGCAAAATTTATCCTTGCAAAACCCATTTTCATTTATTCTTATTTTGTACTTACGAATTTTTACAATTCTGTTTTCAATGAGTTTCCCAGCTGTGCTGCCTGGTCCTAAAGTAAGGCTCATCAGTCTGCCAATTTCTTGGGTCATCTTAAGCTCCTTTTTAAAAAGATGGACACGGTTGGCCATATTTCAAGTGTGTTTGGTAGCTGATAAATTATGAATTTTGATAAACAAATAAGTATGTTAGTAGCTCACTATTTCATTCTTGAGTTCTTTCAAAACTCTTGGTTAAATGTTGTCATCTAGTTCTGGTGACTTACTGCAGTTCAGCTTATCTAGAACAGCTTACATCAGTTCTTTTTTATATTTTTGATGCCTCTATTTCTGACAATGCCTCCTCCTTAATACCTACAAACTGTATTTTTGTTGTCAATATCTCCCCAATATCAGCTGTGCTTAAAAAATGAGGTAAACTAATTTTTACCTCACTTCAAATGACTCTGATGCTTTGATCCTCTAACTCGCACATGCCCTGCAGGCTTTCAAATTATGATGTACTTAAATAATTTGGTCTATTTGTACATGAGATTTAACTTTCTTCCTAACCATTCAGTATGTCCTGTTCTATTGACATTACTTGGGAACGATTTCCAATTGTCAAAGATAGTTTTGGAGCCTTAAAAATGGAGCAGTTAACCATTTAACCACAGGGTCTCTTTCCTATTTTAGCTTCCTTTTTGTTGTTTTGGGTTTAACATATATCTTCTCTGACACTACCTGGGTATTCTCCATCAGCCTCCATGCTGACTTCTTTGGATTTTAATTTCCAACCTTTTCCTTCAGGCTTTTTTCTAACTAGCTTCCCCCCCACACCTTTTTTTTTAAATCCCCTGCTTTGATTTTTAATGTTACAGTACTACCTCTTTGTCTGATCTCACCGAGGATGTCAAATTTAATTATGTTATGTTACATTCATTCTTTAGTGGCTCAGCCATACTTATATACAGGAAATAGTTCAGAAAGTTACTTAGGGTAAAGTCAAGAGTAGCCTCTTCTTTTGTATAGGTTTCAGAGGGGTAGCTGTGTTAGTCTGTATCAGTAAAAACAATGAGGAGTCCTTGTGGAACCTTAGAAACTAACACATTTATTTGGGCATAAGCTTTTGTGGGCTATAACCCACTAGTATACTGCAGCATGAGCTGTTCCAAGATGCAGTTGTTTACTGTATTCAAAATTGTGTCTCCAAATTATATTGTATATGACATCCCCACCAGTTTATATTTGGTACACTACTATCCCAGCAGATTTAGTTGCTTCTGATCTCTCTCAACAGTCTAAAGATCTACAGCCACCTTAGCATGAAAACGGTATTCTTGCCATCTGGGTTATACTATGTATCCATACACATGGAGCCAAATCCTAGGGCCTTTTGCACTGTGGATATAATTTGATCATAAACCAGTCTAAACTGGCCCAGGAAAGACCACCCAGCAACAGAGCTGATGTAGGAGTTTATACACTACTCTCTTCTATGTCAGTGTAGTGTGTGTGCAGGGGGGAGGGGAGGAAGGGAGGTTAGAAGTAGGATGCCCCTGCACCACACAAATTCTGAAATGTGTTTTTGTGGTGTTGAAAGCTGGGGGAAATTAGAGAAGCCTTTAGACTGCTCCAGCACAGAGGATGGGAGGTGGCTATGCACCAAAGAGTAGCAGGATCAGGGGAATGCAAAGGGGAGCTTTAAACCATCCTTTGAATTGCAGTCTATATTTTAGCTGTATGCCAGGATCCGTGCCCTAAAGTGTTTGTGTGTGCATATGTTACACACACCTTACCTTCTCCATAAAGTTTATATCACAGTTATGGTATCACATTGATGACTTTTGTCCCACCTTGTTTTGGAAATACAAATTATGTGTAGGTCTTCTCCCAATATCAAGCACAACAGCTCCCTCAGTTTGCTTTTAAGGGTCTCATTTTTGAATACAAAAACGCTTTTGAAATTTTTATTTGCATTGGACTTTTAATAAATTTCCCAGCAAAGTCATTTTTGTTAAAGATGACGAAATTAGTTTTCCTTAAAGAGTTAGAGACCGACTTGAAGAAATTGAACAAACCAGAAAACTTGTATTGTAAAGATAATATAGTAGTATTAACATCTGACACACATGTGAATGCCATAACAGACTTTGGCCACAGTCCTTCAAATACCTATGCACATGTGACAAAGTGGCATCATATGGTGTCATAAATATAAAGGGAAGGGTAAACACCTTTAAAATCCCTCCTGGCCGGAGGAAAAATCCTTTCACCTGTAAAGGGTTAAGAAGCTAGGATAACCTTGCTGGCACCTGACCAAAATGACCAACGAAGAGACAAGATACTTTCAAAAGCTGGGAGGAGGGAGAAAAACAAAGGGTCTGTGTCTGCGTTACATTATGATTTCTTTAAATGGCTGATAAAATAAGTTGTGCTGAATAGAATGGATATTCCTGTCTGTGTGCCTTTTTGTAACTTAAGGTTTTGCCAAGAGGGATTCCCTCTGTTTTGAATCTAATTACCCTGTAAGGTAGTTACCATCCTGATTTTACAGAGGTGATTCTTTTTACTTCTATTAAAAGTCTTCTTGTAAGACCTGAATGCTTTTTTCATTGTTAAGATCCAAGGGTTTGGGTCTGTGGTCACCTATGCAAATTGGTGAGGATTTTTACCAAACCTTCCCCAGGAAGTGGGGTGCAAGGGTTGGGAGGATTTTGGGGGGCAAGAAGTTTCCAAACAATGCTTTCCTAATAAAATAAACCCAGATAAATGTTTGGTGGCAGTGGAAGTCCTAGGGCAAAGGGTAAAATAGTTTGTACCTTGGGGAAGTTTTAACCTAAGCTGGTAAAAGTAAGCTTAGGAGGTTTTCATGGAGGTCCCCACATCTGTACCCTAGAGTTCAGAGTGGGGAAGGAACCTTGACATATGGCCATGCCTAAAATGTTACATCTGCCTATTGGACTATGAACACATGACATACACATGGACCGTTCAAAACTGACTGACCCAAAAATTAAGGAAGTGGTTATCACAACTCTTACAATTTTTATTTAAAACTAGGATCACCCTTCTACACTGTAAGAATTTTTATATGCCAAATTATACCATCATTTACACCTGTGCAAACCTATTGCCCTCAGTAGTTTTGCATAATTGTAGCTGGAACTTAGTAAACTGTTTTGCTGATGGTGCACAAGAAGGACTATCTGGTTCCTCTTAGCCTTGGAGAGCCAAAACAAGTAGGAGCAAAAATTAGTAAAAAATAAAACAACTTTTATGTGCTGTAACCCAAAGATGTCTATTCTGAACCCCAACTATACTGCTTTCACAATGATGTAACTCCTCTGAAATATGTGAATTCTGATCAGGCTCAGGCCTGGGGAGCATATCTGGTGAGTAAGAAGATGCCATGAATACTGTCACTATTCATATGGAGAATACTTTCAGGTTCTGCTGTGTGGCAACGTCAAGCATGGGTATACATCAACTTGCTCTTCCTAGTCAAACAAATAAACTGCATTAATACCTCTATTACAATACAATCCAGAGCTGAAGTTACATCTATTCCCAGTCATGGGTCATTATAGTTGGTCCCACTCTGGCTCCTCTGTTTAGCTTCAACAATACAAAGCAGTCTCAAAGCCAACTTAACTGGACCTTTGAAGATTCTTCTGAACTGGGAAATCCTCAAGTGTGGGGGATAGCCTATGCCATACTCATTTCTGACCCTGGTGCAGGCAATATTGCCAAGGGGAAAAAAGGGCATCCCGAGCTAGAAGAATATGGTCCCCTGTGAATGTGGTCAACTGTCAGGCTGCTATAACTTATGCTCAAAGTCTATATTGGCCAAATTCAGGTCCAGGATAGAGATTAACAAAGATGATTTACAGCCACCTTTGCACTTACCATTCCTCTGGGCCCTTGGCCAGCCTGTGTCTCTTGTAACTCATTTGTGAAACTGGCATAATAGTGTAGAAACTTGCTTAAATATCTGAGAGACCTCTCTGTGCGGTATTGAGGTTTTTAAATTACAAGGAAAAAAACAATGGGGAGGGGGACAAAACAAGGATAACAATTCACAAAATGTGCTTTGTCCATTTAGTTTGACAAATGTGAATTTAGTCTTAATTCTTTAAAATGCATCATGATACTAAAAACTTTAGTAGTTTAACATTAAGAAGTCTTAGCAATATGAGACCTCGTCCCAGTGCTCTGATATTATTTGCTCAGAAATAGCACTGGCTGTTTTGATGGGGATTATCAGGTTTATTAGTGGAGTGAGAATTAGTGTATTCTGGAATAATAATTACTCAATACTTGTGAAGAATAATATTTGAGATGTTTGTGGATGAAAGGTATCTTATTATTTTTGTGTTCTGTCAACTGCTTCCCTAGTGAGAGCATTCCCCAGATTTATATTCCGTTTGGATTTTGTCCTGACATTCGGTTAGTTTTCTCTATTTAAGTGCATTATTCTTAGTAATTCCCCCCAGAGACCCAGTGTGGCAGGTATCTGTGCATTCTGTACAAAGTTAATTTTATTTTCTGTTTAACTCCCACTTCTGTTTTCTCACCTGGCTTTACCTACTTCACTCTACTGTGGGTACCTAACTCACTCCATACCTAACTCCCATTCATATTGAACTCCTTAACAGGGATTCACTGTTTTTTATAAACCTCTCAAGTTCCAGGTAGCTCCTTATGAGCTTTTTTTTTTTTTTTTTTTTAAAGACTGTCAGCTCTTAGGAGAAGGTGTTTTGTGCTTGGATTGGTTGGAACAGTGTCTTACAATCCTGACTGGGACCTCTGGACTCTCCTGTAATATAGCTATGAAGAAACAATGCACTTTTGTACAATTTAACATGAGATGTCAGTAGAATCTCATCAATTGCTCTTAAGTCAATGCAGACTAGAACCTTCCATATAGAAAGATCTAAATTCTGGCATCTGCAGCTAGAGCCACTGCCCTTGGGGGTGGAGTGAAGAGATGTAGGGACGAGAGGCAGTTCTGTGCCTGCATAGCACATAGGCAGAATGCATCAGAGACATGGTGAAATGGGCTGTGAAAAGCATGTTTATAACTTCTGCAGAAATGTGCCATGTATTCTCCTGTCTCTGGACACTAGCAAGTACTGGGGTGACAATGAGAGAGAGGGCCCAGGCATTGGCATGTCGTCAAACCAGCTGGCCACATCCCAAGTCAGAATCTCAAGCAGTGGTTCCTAAACTCTTTGCCCCCTGATGACGCCTTTGGCATCTGACTACATGTCCCGGACCTGGCCAGACCCAGACCACCCCCGCCAGTGTGGGAACACCCCAGCAGCATGACTTCTCATGCACGGTGAGTGCGAGGTCATGCTGTGTGGAGGACACCATTAAGAACAAAATAGTATCCTCCATGTGACAAAAGCACCTGAATGCTGTTCCAGCCCTGGCTCCAGGGACAGACCCCTGCATAACCCACAGTTGACTCCCAGGGGTCCAGGGATTCCACTTTGGGAACCACTGACCTAGAGCATTGCAGAGAGCACTAGCTACTTGCTTTTGCTCATGGAATGCTAGAAGCAGCATTCTGCTTGGCTCCAGCATACAGGGAGACTAGATTCCCTCAGCTCTTCCCTCCCCCCCCCCACTTTCTCAAACACTCATAAAGGGGCAGCCATAATTTTGCTTATGGTAAATTACAAACCTCTGTTCTCGTAGTTCCCATTTCAAAATAATGATTCAAAAAGCAATTGGAAGACAAGCAAATATTCACCCATTACATTTCTCCTTAGGCTAAACTCTTTTTCAATATGGACTCCTCTACTTCTGACCTGGTGGCTTTACTTAAGACTATGATCTGGGAAGAAGTTTGCTTGTTTGTTACATTAACTATATAGAATTCTAGCATTCTTTTCAAGCAAATATTTTGCATTTCTTAAAATACACCAGTTGAGGATCAGTCCCCAACAATAGACTAGCCATGGGCATTTTTAACTTTGTAAAGCACTTTGAGATTTATATTTGAAAAGTGCTATATAAATTAGATTGAAAAATGCTTCCTGATTCACTCATTTCAGATTAGAGTAATTTGAATAATTCAGTCTCAAACCAGAGACTCTGGGTCAAACCATATTTCATGTTTGATTTCCTAGAGCTCAGGCTCCCCCATACATATTTTTAGAGGGCTGTCTTTATCTGACAGTGCAAACATT